>NW_006442512.1:8570697-8594611 GCF_000325575.1 Pteropus alecto | reverse complement strand
CTTACTTCTTTAGCCACTGTTAACAACCTCTCCTCACACACTGATCTTATCAAGCCTCAACACTGCTGCTATAATAATGTTTATAATTAAACCACATATCATCTTAATACACATACATGCATGCCCACATGCACACACATACACACATAAACACATTGTTTTTAATTTAAGCCTTATAGGCTAAATAAAATATGAGCTCCTCACTGGGCCTATAAAAGCTACAGAATCCGGATCTGAAATACTTTTTAATCTTATACATAATTATTTAAATTTCCAGACCTGCACCCAGACCAATTCAGTCTTCCTGTCTTCTGTATACAGCTTGTTTCTCAACATTTTAACAAGTGTGTAATATTTTTACCTTTTAAATAGAAAGCTTTCCACTTTTTTGATATAAAATTGCACATCTTTAAAAATGTGAACAGTAGAGAAAAGTATGTAATACTCATAAACCCAGAGAAAGAAATAAAATAAAATAAAAACAAGTTAAATATTTATATGAATATAATGTATTACTGTTTGAAGTTCTTGAGGTTCCCAAATATTCATTATTTAGTAATTTATTTCACATTAAAATGCTTTTTGGCCAACAGAGTAGTTTGTAAAGAACAAATAGGATATATAGTACTTTATAAATTAAAATTATGGCATAGCATCCAATTCTTATATTTCCCACAGCAATTATGGTGACTGTGGTATCTAATTACACAGCACAATATTATGTATTTATTTATTACAAGATTTTTGTGTGGATATGCAAACTTACATTTTAAAAAGTCACATTTAAGAGCATGTAAATATTTTTTAAATATATCATTTTATAATATGAAATATATGTTTGCTAAATTGAGTATAAATCATTATAAGAGCAACCAGCAAAATATCCATAAAATGATTCCAATTACTTTTAAAGTTTTTTTAATTACTAAAAGGCTATAGCAGTTTTTTAAACAACATGAAGAATTTCAGTATCACAGAGATGCAGTTTTAATACTTTATTAATGAGTTTGCACAACATGATTTTATATTCCAAATGTCCATATACTAAAATATAGCTTTTTGTTGAACAAATAATTTATTATAACTGAGAGTATATTGGACATACTTAAAAGTATTTTTTTAACTAAATTTATCTTACACAGGCATGGCCATAAATGAAATCTAATTTCTTCATTAAAAAAAAAAAATAATAAAGATACTCAAAGGAAAAGCCAAAATGAACAAAATGATTTTGTTAAAACAGGTCAACTTGGCTGTAGAGTGCATGTAATCATCTAGCAATAGTATCATCTAGCAATAGCAGTGACTGAAGAATTAAAATCAGAAATTTTATTTATGATTGATAGTTTAAAAAGTTATGTGAAGATTAATTCATCCAAACTCTAGAAAAATCTAAGCAAAATAAGTGATATTTCAAACAATATTTGACAAAATTTTCATTCTTTCTATTCCCATAGGACCAGTCTCCAAATGTGATAGAGTCCTTGAATTAGACACCTAAGATGAGGCATAGACAATTTTCATTGATAATTTCATACTTTCTGGAATAGTTAATATTATTTGTAGTTCACACACACACAAAGTGTGATTCAGCTTACTAAGTGTTATGTAATACTTTAGGAAGTAAAAGAGAAAAAAAGGATAACTTGTTCTTTATTTTCTAAAACCGTGTTTATCATATATTTAATTTAAAACCTAGTAGAATACTCCTTGCTTCATTTGATGTAATCAGACCTTGTACTTTATAGTTATAAATACTACTAACTGTATTCTTAGTATCTGAGATATTACTCAATATAGACATATAAGTAATGTATATTCTTGAATAATATGAGAGAATAACAAATGAAGACTAACACAGGGAAGTTGTCCTTTCTCACCACTCCTATTCAGCATACTGCTGGAAATTTTTAGATAACAGTTTGTTTTATGTTGATGTATCTTAGATGTGATTAAATACCCATTGATGAGATCAAACACTCATATGCTGTCCAGTGCAGAAGAGCTGCAGGTGGTGAGTTAAGTTAGCCAAAGAGGAAGAACCTTCCATGAAGCTCTTGTTTCCCCACCATTTGTTCGGTCCAAACGAATACACTTGGAAAGCAGGGTGCATAGGCAGCACCTGGAAACCCAGGAGGCCCAGACAGGTGTCCAAAAGAAAAAATCAATTTTTAAAAATTAAACATAAGATGATTGATTATACAGTTAACAATAATTTTTCAATGGCTTCTACGGCACAAAAAGCATCTACCTGGTTTATATTCTTTTGAAATAAATGGTAAGGCATGCTGAAAGGCTATAATCTTACTGAAGGGGCTCATTGAATATTAAACTCAAACTCTATGCCAGTGTTCCTTGAAGACAAACATCAAACACTTAAAACACATGAATTACATATTATTTGTGGTTATAAATAGCATCACTACTGCCACTTTTCCATTTCCATCTCTTAAATCATACTACTTCTTAATTGATGATTCTGCTTTTATGATTTAGCATACTCATTTATTTTATGATTTATTCTTTAACGGAGATTTACTGAGAAAAAAAATCTAAAAGATAGACATATAATATTTTCTTTATCTATTCTTCCATCCGTCAAACTTCTAGGTCATTTCCATACCTCGGCTAATGTGAATAATGCTGCAGTGAACATGGGAGTGAAGGTAACTTACAAATACTGATTTCATTTCCTTCAGATATATACTCAGTAGTGAGAATGCTAGATGATATGGTAGTTTTATTTTTAATTTTTTGAGGAAACTCCATACTATTTTCTACACTTTGGTGGGGATGTAAAATGACAATTTATCTCGAGTTAAATTGCTCGCACTTAATTGATTCTGGGTTTTCTGTTCCATTGGTTTCTTCCGGCATCAAATCCAATATTGTTTTTCCTAATGTAGTTCCTTCTATGTGCTCTCATATAGCACTCTTCATTCTATTATATTACCCACCCCCACTGCATTGTAATTTTGTATTTTTCTATACTTTTATATGCTCTTTAGACTAAACTCTTTAGACTTTAAGCTCCATGGGCGCAGGAACTGTGCACATTTGTACTTATCAAATGTTAATATATGAGAGGCAAAGACCATTTCAGTCTTCTTTTCAAAATTTTATAAGGCATTTTGCTTATTTTTTCCTCAAATTTCAGAATTTTTTAAGCACCTCTCCCAAGAACTCATTGCAGTTTTGTCTGGTATAATATTTAATGTATGGATCCGTTTGAGAAGAATATGTCTTTCAATGTTGATTCAATATTAAATTTATGACTTTTTATTTTTGAAGGTGGAATGCATCTTTTTCAAGATTTCTTATAGGTTTCTCACTGAAATTTCTTCCCATACGTCCTGCATGTTACTTGTGAAGCGTATGTCATGTGGTACTTATTATTTTATAAATAAAAGACTTTTTTGTTAAATTTCTCAACTAGTTATTAACAGTATATTGATACTTATCAGTTTGAACTGTTTTGTATTATATTTTCATGGGGTTTCCAGGTACATAATCATATCTTAAGTACATTTTTTACATTTACAGCATTTATTTAATTTCTTTTTATCATGGTATTGTACAGGCTAATATTTCCAGAACAATATTAAATACCATTAGTGGGCATTACTTCAGCAGAACAAAGTAACATATATGAATTGTTAAATTAATCATATAGATGTGATTTGCTGAAAAATACATATTTTCTAGTTCCTGAACAGTAATTTTTTAGTGTAAAAACACATTAAGGAAAAAAAATGTGATTCTGAATTGCTTTTAGAAAAGTATATAGAAACCTGGTACTTGGGATCGATTGGCCAGTAAATATTTTCAAATTCTCTCTTGAAAAGCCAGTTACATCCAAATAAAGGCTTACCAGCTATAGACTGATAAAACTGGATCACTTTATTGAAGGGTTGGAAACTGATTTGACAAGGACTTCAAGAAAAACAAGGGGAAGGATGTTTGAATAGAAGTTCCAAAAATAATCATTTGAGTTTTATCTTTAACTTTTCTACTTATAAGTGGATTATTATATAAATATCTTTGCCTTTTACGTTTTTTATTTTACTACAAATATTCCAAGTGGTTGAAAGTAAATTTCATGAAGAAACAGAAGACCATGCATGTACTTTTTCAAAATATGGAACAGACTAATTTGTGCAAATTTCATCAGTTGTACTAAGGTTCTCTTCTAAGCGTTCTTACCCTTGGCCGTATAGTAGAATCACCTGTGGAAATTAAATTTAAAATGGAATGTCTGTGGAATGTCTGGATCTTATCTGTGGAAATTCAGATTTGATTGATCTGAGGTGCATCCTGAGGCTGGGAAATATTTCTAACTATTCCAGTTTATTTTAGTGTGCAGCCAAGTTTGAGAACCACTGTTCTAGCACATGATTCTAAAATTCTGTTAATGTTCTAGTACATTTTATCTTTTCTCACTTGCAGCCAAAAGCAAAAGATGCTTTCTTTGCTTCAGATTCCACAGAATAAAAGCTATAAACATGAATTTACAGCAAGAATGATCCAAATGAAGATTGCTTTAACCTAATGTTAGCAATATCTGATTCTATTTATACTTTCTTGACTATCTCTTGAGAGACAGGGACGGAGAGGGGGAGAAATCTTTCTATCCTTCCTTTCTAAATACTCATGATTATAGATCCTGAATATATCTATATCCTTTGGTCTCATATATTATTTGAAGCTATAACTTTTTCCCACTCAAAACAACCACATGAACAAAAAGCAAATGTTCTTTCCTTTCTTGCTCTAAGCTTGACATTGCTGAACTTTCAATAACTTGTGTCACAATCACCGAAATATCTAACCTCAAATATGCTTTTTATAAAATTCTATTGAATTGAAAAGGCTCTTTAAGCACTGTGAGACTCTCCTACTTACTGAGAAACAGGAGTCCCTGAATGATGACAGAGAAATAAAAATTATACAATATATCGAGGACATTTCATCCTCATGACTGATGCCCCTCATGAAAACACTGATTGCATGATAGAACCCCCATAACCAGTTTTCAGATTTGATTAAGATTTAACACAAACTGAACTATACTACACTGTTAAGGTAGCAGGACCCTATTTTAATTTTGAAACTCATCAGAATGAATTCTGATAATGTTCTTAAAGCTGAAGTGAGGCATCATTCTAGAGCAGTGATTCTCCAAGTGAGATACCCAACCAGAAACATCAGCATTATCAGAGAACTTGGTAGAAACCAAAATTTGCAGGCCCCAACATATACTTATTGAATCAGAATTCCTGGGGGTATGGCTCACAAGTCCCCAAGGTGATTCTGATACATGTTAAACTTGTAGAAGCAAAATTCTAAAGAGAATATGGTCCCCTGGTACTTAGAATAAGTTAAATTCAACTCACATCAGAGTAAGAGAAAAAGACTCAGGTGAATACTCATTTGTACCCTTGATACCTTCAGGGAGTTGTGAAATCTAAAAAGGAAACATTTACCCAATGTAAGAGAAAACAAGGCAATAAGACAGTGATTAAAGCGTCAAATCTCAGGTTGCTACTGTCCATTCAAGGGAGTGTTTAATGGTGTTCCACAGATGATAATGTGGCCTTCATAAGTTTGTTCCATGGGATAATTCTTTAGAGGTTGGACCCAATGTAGAATTTAATTTTCCTGTCAGATAACTTGAGATATAATGCAGCTCCATCAGAACACACAAGAAGTCGGCCAGGGCACAAACATGTCTCAGAGAAACAGAGAACAGAATACCACAGTACTAGCTTAGTAAATAACATTTCCATGAAATACTTCACTAAGAGAAGACATTTTCAGAGTGTCCAGGAGAAAAAAGATATCTGCATGAGTTCTTTGAAACTAAAAACATAACTCAAGCTTAAGAAATGCAGTCAACAAAGACCTTGTATTCATACCCATCCCTTTACAAACAAAACAAAACAAAACAAAATAAAATTTGTATCTGGTTATAGGAAAATCTTAGTCTGAAATTTGAAATTGACAACAGGACTGAATATTTCCTGCAAATAAGATGGAATAAGATAACATAAGATGATTAGTCATGTCTGTCCACTGAACAAAAGAGACAGAAGACATGGTACAATGGTGAGTGTATATCTCCATATGTGGTGAATTATATAGATGCAGTTATTAAAAGACTTGTATGGAGAAGGCTGGTATTCTTAAAAAGAGTGGGTGCAGATAGCAGCTGCTTCTACTAGCTGGAGAGGTTCACGGGTAAAGTTTTCATTCATGTGATTTCATTCATTCATGTCTCCTATCAAGTCCCCAACAAAATATGTATCATAAGGCCCCACTCTTTTTTTTTCTAGTTCCCTTACCTTTGCTTAAAGTCCAGGGATAGTTGAGCATTTGGTGTCGCAACTCTGTAATTCTTAAAATCAAGACGTGGGCACAATCTTCAGTCATTTACACCTTATTGCAATAGGAGATGAGATTTTTAAAGCCACTTTCAACATTTTCTGATTTTTCGTTTGTGTTCTGTTGGATATTTACAGATATTAATGTCTCTCTTCCTCTATTCTGTAAGGCCATCAAAGGAAGCTATAATATTTATAGTCATTTTTGTAACCATAGCAACTAAGTGCCATAGCTACTTTATCTTGACTTCCACCTATGTGCCATTTCATGCATCATCAGTGATAATTTGAGTAATAATGATCTTACTATGTGGCATGGTTTACAAATATGTCATTACTCCTCAGAAAGGAGGCTACTGACATGGTTCTCAAAGAAGATTTCAGTATTGCCTTCTGAGAGATTGTTCTGGATTAGTGTTGCTTCCTATCACAGCATCAGTCAGTCTCTTCCACATTGATGTCTCTGAGACACAAAGTGGAAGATGAATCTGGAGAGAAAAGTAGGAGATATCTAGCACATCTACTATCTCAGCTCTAAACATAGTATTTGAGTTTTCATTTTCTTCCTTGATAAGAAAATCATAACAATATTCATTATAAAATGTTTAATACAGATGCTGACATCAACTTTTTGTTTTTATCCAAGTGCAGGAAACAACATAGCAGGCCTGAGACTACTATCCTTAGAAAGGCTTGGTTTTCAGAATGGCCCTTAGATATAGGCTGGTAATTTGGCTGGGAAACAGTTTCTCACAGTGATATAAAATTTTGCTGAATGACAAGAGTGGCTCATTATGCCTAATCTGTACAATGAGGTTTATGCTGAACATATGTTTTTTTCCCCCTTAGGAGTATAAATTTTCAGTGATTATGGTCAGTCATGTGACCAACTCCCAATAAAATCCTTACCTTTGGACTTCTAGTCTCAAGAGATCTTCCCTTGTAGATAACATTTCACATCTGTTGTCACAACTGATGGGTGGATGAATGAAGCTCATCCTTACAGTGCCACCGGGAGAGAACTCTTGTAAGCTTGTGCTTGGTTTCCTCTGGACTTTGCCCTGTTCACCTTTTCCATTTGCTGTTTTAGCTTAGAAATCTGTTACTATAATAAATCATAGCCATAAGTATTACTACGTGACTATAGTGAGTCCTCTGAGTGAATCATCAAACTTGAGGGTGATGTTAGGGACGTTAGAAAACCATAAAACCATAATAAAAATTGTCTTCATTCATTCAAATATTTTTGAGTGGCTTCTGTAAGATGGGCACTCTGTGTGTTTAGAAAATGCCTTTTAAAGTTCAGCAATTTTTAGAACCCATAGTTTAGTTATTTTAATGAAATTAAATAATTTTCAAGTACATGTAAAACTTCTTTGTTTTATCTTATCATTATTCTATATTGCTATTCTAAATAATCAAACAATGCAAAACAGAAAATTCAAGTGTTTGAATAAGATGTTATTGTCTATCAAAAACATTACTTCTCATGGTGATACAGAAAATGAGATTAGAGTATGACATTTATCTTATATTAAAATTTATCTAAGTGCTCAAACCAATATTAGGAAACAAGTATAGTGCTTTAAGATCAAAGTAATAATGGTAATTTTGTGATGCTAAATCTAAACCTAATCTGGTTTATGGTTAAGCAACTTGAGAGAGAACCTTTTGTGTCAATAAACGAAAGATCTTTGAATGTATACTTGTTTAAAAATCAAGCTCAAACAACTTTTTTTTCTTATTTATGATTACCAAATGTTCTACTTAACTTTTTCCTCCCTTTAACTTATTTAAAAATTTTTACACATTGACCGAACAATTTTTACTATCAGCTTTAGATTTTGAGATCTCTGTTTAGTTTTAATCTCAGCAACAGCTATCTGTTGCTTTTTAATCAACATTTTCTTGTATATTTTAAAAGTCTGTAATTGAGTTTTCTACGTCTCGTAACAATATGGACAAAAAGAATTTTTAAAGTAAGAAAACAAAAATACAAAATAAACTAAATTAATCATGATCTCATAAAAAACTATCTTATAAAAAGGTATCTTATAGTTATTTTTTGTACTATAAATCTGACAAACATTTTATTCATAGAACAGAGACAGATGTTTAAATACATAAAAAGATATCTATTTTACCATGGTGCAACGTTTTGAAAATGAGTATGTTTCTTTTAAACTGACCAATATCAATGGTGTATTGTGTTAAAATAGATCAATTGTTGACTTTCAAGAAGATGTGAACTGTAGGAAAGACAAAGACCATGTAGGCATAATAAAATATAGTGACTAATGGCCACTTTCTTTATATATAGAGACTCTAGGAACAGAAAGAAAAAATAGTTTAAAAATCTTTATATCACAATATAAGGAACTAAACTGAACGATGGAAACTATATGAGAGAAATGTGTATATTACTGAGTGTTTCACTTCTTATTCCTTTGATCTTTAAAAATAATAAATTTTTGGAAAACAAGAACAACATTTGTGAAGGAAATTACTTTTTCTCTGTGGAGTAAGAATGGTGATATTTTAAATTGAAAACATTGGAAAAAGAAAAAAAAGAGATGTTAAGGTTATGGCAGTTTATTCATATACAATCTACTGTTTTTTAATGATATCTTTTCTCCTGAAATTTTATTTAAGACAAAATGGCAGAAACTTGTTTTATAAAAAAATTCTATTTATTTAGTGTCAGTTAAGAAAAAAATCTCTCATGTGAGCAATGTAGAGATAATTCATGTAGAGGATATCAAAAGATATTTCATTTTCCATATAGAAACATAACCCAATGGATTAGATCTAGCTGTGACCACAGGAGTTTTCTAGCTGGAAGCATATGGCTAGTTATAACTAGAACAGACATAAAACAGCTTCCTTCTCTAAAGCCTCAGCAGTGATCTCATTTTATTTTCAGACTAGTTTTTACAAGTAATGCATGTTTAAAATATATAGTCATGAATATTACTATAAAACTATTTAAAAGAAAAGTTGCTTCTTTTTATCTAAGAGAGAAGTCATGTGTAATACTGTATCAGTCTTATGGTGAGAATATCACAAATTAATTTGATTTGGCTCATGTACTAAAATATCAAAACAAACCTACAATTATTTGACTCAAACATCTGAAGAAGTCTGTTGGTAAATTTCTTTATGCTTTTACTTGAGGCACATTTTTTGAAATTAGAATGAATATATTCATAAGAAAATAAATACAAAACTAGCTACCTTGGTTTAGAAATGGCTATTTGGTTGGTTGTTAGATAAAAACTGGAATACACTTAACTAAAATAGGCCAAGAATTATTATCATAGTTTACCTAATATGCTAGTGAATCATTTTATTCTTATAATAGATAAAATCAAATTTTAGATTTATCATGGCTTTTTCTTGGATTACTTCTTTCTTAATCTAGAATTCAATGAGTCACTAGCTCAGGTGAAAAGAAAATACTGCAGATATAATGCTTTTACCCACAGAAATTCCCAAGAGAAATTATTCTATGACCCAACATATTTTTTAGTGAAGAAATATATTCTATTACTTAGTCTAAACATATACTTGGTCATTTTACCCCATAATAATTATATTGCAACCCAGTCTTAACAGTGTAAATCATTTTCTTTCTTCTTTGTAGGATATAATTTTAAGTTATCGTGCATTGCAATTTTTATATATCCTTCCAGTTGGGGTCCAAAAATATTAAGGTAAAAATCTTCCTCTAAAGCTGAAAACTATAAACACTAACACATGAAAAATATACTCATGATTTGCAACATTATCATATTCTAAGACACAATCTTTAAATCAATTCTTAATAAGAATGTTTTAAATTTGGGGGTTTCTGAACACTGTAACCAACAGAACTGTTGGCTACATAAATTAGGTAATTGTTATTTTGACAAAAAAGAGAACTAGTAATCTGCATAAGAAAATTCTAGTTACTTAAAGGTGTTAATATCTCTTCAGCAAGATTCAGGGTAGAAAACACCTTGTCCAATTCACGAAGGTTATTATTCTTATCCTCTTGATAAACTTAACCAGAGTTTATCAGGCACCCAGTGTGATGACCTATTGCTCATGATACTTGGAAAACAGCCTCTGTTTGTAATTTTATTTCTCTTGCAGAGATCTTTAAAAGTGAAGGAATAGTCTGACAATGTCATACGAAGTTTTTGTCCACTTGGCAATTATATTTGCCACTGGAAACTAATTCATTTTAAGAATGAAAAGCAGTCTTTCGGGATTTAATTTAGCATATTTGTTGTCACAAAGCCCAGTTACGTCTGGGTGAAATAAAATCAACTTTGTGAATCTGAATGTTTAAAGACCAGGTATTAGATATGTAAAGATCACATGAAAGTACTAAAACCTTTCTAAGTCATGTCTGAAATAGTGAAATGGCTTCCTATTTTATAACTTTTGACACATTCATTCAGTAAATATAGAGCTTTAAACAGGCAGTAGTCTAAACATTAAAAACAGAAAAAATAAACTAGCAGACATGAACACAATCACAGTTAGCATAATGTTTTATAATAGGTATTTGTTTTAATTGAGATATAATTGACATATAAGTTTTTGTTTTAATTGAGATATAATTGACATGTAGTTTAAGGCGTAGACTATTTTGATTTGATGCACTTATATACTACCACTATAGCCTTAGCTAACACTTTTATCAAGCTATATAGTTATCATTTCTTTTTTGCGATGAGAACAATTAAGATCTAATCTCTTAGCAAGCCTGAAGATTGTAATACAGGATTGTTTACTATAATCATTAGACTGTGCATTATATCTCCTGGACTTATTTATCTACTAGTTACAAACAGCTCCTCAGTTTCCTGCCCTTTAATCCCCTGGTAACCATTACCTTACTCTCTGTTTCTATGAGTTCATTTTTTTTTTTTAGATTCTACATATAAGTGATATCATACAGTATTTGTCTTTCTTTTTCTGACTTATCTTAGTATACTGACGTCGTTTCCTCCATGTTGTTGCAAAATGCAGAATTTCCTTTTTTCTCATGGTCGAATCATATTCCATTGTATATGTATCACATATTCTTTATCTATTCTTATGTTGACAGGTACAGGTTGTTTCTATATCTTAGCTATTTTGAACAAATATGGTAGTGCAGATATTGCTTCAATATCCTGTTTTTATTTACTTTAAATATATATAATCTCAGAGGTGGGATCGCTGGGTCATATGGTAGTTTTATTTTTATAAATATTTTTATTTTATAAATATTTTTATTTTTATACTATTTTCCACAGTGGCTACACCAATTTACATTTCACCAACAGTGTACAAAAATTCCCTTTTCTCCACTTCCTCACTAACACTTGTTATTTCTTATCTTCTTGATGATAGCCATTCTAACGGGTATGAGATATCATCTCATTGTGGTTTTGATTTTCATTTTCTTGATAATTAGTGACATGGAGTATATTTTCATGTACCTGCTGGCTTTCTATCTTTAAAAAAAAATGGCTATGTAGTTCTTCTGCCCATTTTTTTAATCGGATTTTTTATTTTATTGACATTGAATTGTATTATTAACCCCTTATCAGAATATGGTTTGCAACCATTTCATAGGTTGTCTTTCATTTTGTTGACTGTTTCTTTACTATGCAGAAGTTTTTTAGTTTGTTGTAGTCCCACTTGTTGACTTTTACTTTTGTTGCTTGTTCTTTTAATGTCATACCAAAGGAAAAAAAAAAAGTCATTGACAAACCAATGTCAAGGAACTTCTTCCCTAAGTTCTCTTCTGGAGTTTTTTGGTATCAGGTGTTATGTTTAAGTTTTAATCCATTTCAAGTTAATTTTTATGAGTGCTGTAAGATAGGAATCCAACTTCATTTTTCTACATGTGGCTATCTAGTTTTCCAAACACATTTGTTAAAGAGACTATCCTTTCCTCATTGAGTGTTCTTGGCTCCCTTGTCAAAATTTAAAAAAAAAAAAAATAGGTATTAACAAAAAACAATAAAATAATTTTTAAAAGTGGTTGATTCTTCCTGGCAACAAGAAGGAGTTTGGTATAGAAGAATGAGAGAAAGCTTCCTAGAAAATTTTATATTTTATCTGCATTTTAATAGATGAAGAAGGAACTGCAGTGTAACATGTCACATATAAAGTAATATTAAAATAAAAATTTTAGCTGAAGCAGAAATAAATGACTAGAGAAGGCCATTAGATGACTCTTAAGCCTCTAGCTCTTTCCAGGGTATAAGAGAGAAGTGGACCGTAAGTCTCACCCTTAACATCTATGCCCCAAAGAAGAAGGGTGAGTGTTTATGTTGACATCTCTGAAATTAAGAATTATCTTAAAATCAGTAGCACATCTTTCTTTTTTCTTTTCTTTTTTTTTCTTCTTTTTTTTGTTTTCTTTTTTGCAGCATGTTGTATTCCTAAGTGAAATATAAATGATTGGAGAATCTTACAGTCAATTACTTCTCAGATTCAATGAAATAGGTAATGCAGGACTACTGAAGAAAATAATTTGGAAGCTCTGCCTGGTTGCAACCACTTTATCCCATTCCCCATCCCCCACTCCCAGCTATTCGGAAGAGTGTGTTATTTCTCTTTACACCTCTGATGAGAGAGGAGATTTAAAGAGACAATTGAAGAGCCTCATATGCTTTCTGTGAGGTTAGCAGACTTATAAAACTAGAGTCTAATTCCAACTTAAAGGGAGACTGATTTGAGAACAAATCAAATATAACCTGCAGCTCCAGAGTATTTTCTATGGACCCAAGTTGGACGCCCTGCTAGCAAAGGGTCATCTCAAGTCCCATTCATGGGGTTGCTTGCAGGGCATAGTGGACTCAGGGAATGTCTACTAATGTATGTGCCAGAGTGTAGAACAAATGAAAGAGAGTTGAAAAAAAAAATTAGATCTAAGGCAGGTTGAACCTAAACTACAAATATCCTTAAATTTCACATTTAAGACTTGAGGATTGATTCTCCAGCTATTAGAGAACCAGCCTAAGGATCAAAGAATACTATGACCTTATTATTTTTTTTTTAAATTTTAGTCTGCAACAGCATGAATGGGTAGGAGGAATGTAAATTTGAAGACAGGGAGCAAAGCAATAATTGTTTTAAAAACCACTTCAATATTCAAGGCAAGAAATGACTATCTAGAATCCAACTAATGGTATAGAATGATCCTAACAACATATTACAGGCAGAATCAGATAAGATTTGTAGTTAATGTGGTATGTATACAGGATCTTCAGTATGTATGGTGTGGTTAAATTAGCATAAGTTGATAAGGCAGAGCATGTAGTGCTAGAAGAAGATTTAGAATAGGCTTTGAGAATTGAGAACAGAAATAGAAATAGAATTGAATTGAATTGAATTGAACTGAATTGAGATAAAAGTGTGAATATTTATTGTGCTAGAGAGGAAAAGGAATCAAAAGCAACCTAAGACAGAGAAAGAAAAAATGGGAGAAATAGTAAGAAAATAGGAGAGTGTCGTATCAGTCTTTCTCTTCAGATCCATAATTTACCTTATTGACACATTGGTTATTTGAAATTACTTTGACAATAATAATACTTGTAATCACTATATTTTTTCATAACTAGCATTGTGCTCAATGAATATATACATATATACTACACATATGTTATCATCACTTCTTTATAAAGCCGATTGTATTGACTTTGTATTTAACGTGATGTTTTTGGTAGCTTGGAATATGTTATATTATCTACTCAGCCTAATTAGTTAGCAGTTTCATTCTTAAGTATTTGCACTAAAGACCTTTCCTGGTTGTTTTAATTCTTAAGAATTAGAAGCAGATATCATTTGTAAGAGGAGACAGTATTCTTACTCCTCCCAGCCCCCAGATTCAGGATTTTCTTCCATTCCCCTTATTTTGAAAGCACACTCTATCCACCATCCACAGGGGTGGAAAAATAAGTCTAGTTATTCCATTCATCTGAAGACAATGCGGAATGTGGTCCAGGAATAATCAGAATCTTATCTTGAGATACACCACATATGTAGGCATGGAAGTATGCCTATGCATGTGGGCATGTGTTTGTGCACACACATATACACAAACACACTCAAAAAAAGTTTTCTATTGATATTAAGTAATATTGTTTAACACCAATATTAACAGCCATTTTCCATGGCTAAATGAAATAATGATTCTAGAATCCTACACTACCTTGTATACTTTTGCAGGTTGTACACCACATACCTTAAGGGGTTAGCATTTACATCGCAGCCCATATGTATTATCTCTTCTAGAATTGGGCAGTGCATATCCTGTGAGGCCACATGGATGGACCTGCTAATGTATCCAGGGAAAAAACTACAGAGAGTGAAAGAAAGCCCTGATAATCTTATTTCAGTTGGATCCAGCTGAAAAGATAGTTCTATCTTTAGACTTCTCAAAGTTACACATCTTTACATTTCTAGGTCTTATTAGCTTAAGCTGCTTTGGACTAGTGTTAATGGAGTGGAAAGAGTCCCTGATCTTTGTTACATCAGAAGAGAATTCATGTAGAAAATGTATTTACCAGATACACATTGAATACTTCTTATGCATTAGATTCTTTTCTTAATTTTTGGTTATAGCAGCAGTAAATAAATATTCAAAAGTTCTGACCTCATAGAAGTCATTCTAGTGGATGTAGTTTTCCAGAGAATCAAAATAAATAGCCAACAAGTTTCAAGGATAGCTCTCTGACTGGAGCCTAGAAATTGGGAATTCAAATTTTATCTAGATTGATATTAAACAAATGAAGAAAGTGTGCTACTGAATCAAACTGCTTTGGATGTCAAGAGGAAATATAAAATAATGAAAATCATGTTATTTGCAAAAAGTCAAGAAATAAGCTGTTTTAGATGGCGTTTTACCTGTATGTGTTTTCACTTAAGATGAGGTTCTTCTTGTCTATTTTAGAATAGCCATTTTAAATGGAATAGTTTTGCAAAACTCAGTGACACATATTTTTCCTATCAAGAACTCTTTATTTTCCAATTCATATTTATATACTCATTTTGCTACAATTCATATTCTTATCATCTTTGTGGCAGAGAAATGTGTGTGCCTATAAACCATAGGATATAGTTTTTATAAAAGGACATTTCAATATCTGAATAATCTAATGTTTAAATTTGAATTAAATAATAAATACTTTAAAAAGTGTTTTTTGAGACTTGCAATTCAGTTAACATTTGCTTCAATTTTTAATGTAGCTATCACTTTGTCAGAAATATAAAATTGCTTAAGAATGCAATAGCTTATCAAATTATGTATCTTATATTATTTTCCCACTGTCTCATGAGAATTATAAGAAAATTTAACCAGCGATAAAAACATACCTCCAAAAAATTAGCTAACTTTCTCTCTAAATTTTATTCACTAAAATTTTGTTAATTTACTATTTAACATATTTTTTTTAAGCTACAGATGCTTTTGTTATGCTGTAAAAATACATTTTTTTTTTTGGTCAGGCATAAAATCTATTATCTATTTTGTAAATTTCTAAGTGTCATGCTCATGTTTCTAGTATTTTGTTGCAATAAAAAAATTAAATGCCTTCCAATATTGTTGTACATGTACCACAGATAAGACTATTTCTAAGTTTCATTCTCTAAGAGTCATATAAATGGATTTTCTGTTAATGAGAAATATCTACCTAGAATTATGTAATTACTGAGCTGTAAATTTATACATAGTGCATTTGAGCCGCACTCTTTCACTGATGAAACTGCTCTCTTAGCTCAAAATAAACTAAGTTTTGATCATCTGAACTAAAACTCAAGTTTTATTCAAGTTTAGTAACCTTTACAAGATATGGGTGACAAATAAATTCTTATCCTAGAAGAAACTATGCATTGGTAGTAGCTTTGGCATTGAAGTTTATCAGAATAAGTGAGAGAATTCTGACAAGGGCATAACTTAGACATGATTTATGATTGCAGAGTTTTGACAGTCTTATACTCCATCATAATGCATTCAGGTTAGAAACTTTATCCCATACTAATGAGATGTATGAAATATTAATCTATGTTATTTGTCCTGTGGTCAAGGTTCACTAAATAATTCTTCAAACATTTATCTTAGCCTACAGAAATTGATCGTTTAATCTTGAAGCCTCATCTGATAGACTTTGTTCATTCATTCATTCATTCATTCATAAACATATCAGGAAACTAGATGTCGTATCTGCAAAAATGATTAAGACATGGGTCTTGATCTCAACAGCTCATTGTTTAGGAGAGAGGATAGATGAAAATAAATAACTGAAAAATAGCGCACAGGGTATTATTAAGAAAATTAAATTGGCATACCTGAAAAGAAAAAGGTTCTGCACAAGGCTATATGCCAAAGTGACATGCGTCCTCTTCAAAGTATCTACATAGGTGTGGCAGGAGGCAGTAGCAGCATTTCCTCATTGACACTGGTGAATGACAGCATTGTTTCCCTGAAGATAGTGCTTTTGGGAAATGAAAGACTACTTCTCCTTACAAAACAAGTGGGAATCCCTGATCTACTGAATACTCAATACTAGGTAAGGCCTTTTCACCATTAGATTTTCAACATAAGAATTTTTGGGGAAACGCAAACATTCAGACCATAGCATTCCAACTGTGCCCCCTTCCCAAATTCATGTCTTTCACGCATGTCATCAACTCAAGAGTTTAACTTCAAAGTCTCATCTAAATACCAGCTAAATCAGATATGGATGAGACTCTAGCTGTGAAACTGGGAAATAAAACATATTAGGTATTTCCAAAA
This sequence comes from Pteropus alecto, assembly GCF_000325575.1. Lineage (NCBI taxonomy): Eukaryota > Metazoa > Chordata > Mammalia > Chiroptera > Pteropodidae > Pteropus > Pteropus alecto. The sequence goes on along the minus strand of NW_006442512.1, from coordinate 8,577,451 downwards.
CACAATGGTAGGACAGGCATAGGATAGATATTCCCATTCCAAGAGGTAGAAGTAGAAAAGAAATAAGGAGTAACAGGTCCAAGGTAACTCTAAAACCTAATGAAAGCAAACAATACAAAGCCCTATCTTCCTTGGGTGCATGTCTCACCTTCCAGACCCAATGGGGTTGCAGTCACATATTCTGAACACACTAGAGTAAGGACTGTGCCCCCAAAGCTCTGGCCACTTTGTCTGAATTGTTTTGCTGGGCACAGCCCATGCTGTGATTTTCCCCAGCTGGAATTGTACTTTGGTCCTGAAGGTGGTTCTGTGTTGGGGAGGCAGCTCACCCCCAGAACTCTGTTGAACATTACCCTAATGAAGACTCACCTATGGTCCCACTCCTGCAGCAGCCCTCTGCATGGATTGCACACCCGTGACTCCAGGCTGCTTCATCCCTCAAAATCTAGGGCGGAGGCAGCCATGCTGCTGGTGCTTATTGGACACAGTAAAAGCTGCACCATGGCCCACTGTAATGGTCAAGGAGTATGGCAATGGAGTGCAGATTAGAGCTCACAATGTGAGATGTCCAGGCAGCAGCGACCCCTCCTCTGCCCTGAAATCTCTCTGCCCTGTAGGTCCTTGCACTCTCCTCTCCACCTTTCATGGGAAAGGCAGCCCTGGGAATCTCCAAAGTGTCTTCGGGGTCATTCTTCCATTATTTTGTTGAATAACTCCTAGTTTCTGTTGAGATGGCCAATCCATACTAATATCCTTATCAAATTTAGCTACACTCTTCATGTTCTCTCCAAAACAAGCTTTTTTTATTCCTTTTGATATGGATAGGCTGAGAATTTTCTGAATTTTTGTTTTGCTTCTTTTTTGATTAATAACTCTGTCTTTAAATCATTTCTTTCTTCTCATATCTTACTATAAGCAGTCAGGAAGAACAAAAGTGCTCTTTTAACACTTTGCTTAGCTATCTCCTCAGTCAAGTATCCAATTTCATTGCTCACAAGTTCTGCCTTCACAAAAACCCTGAATATGAACACAGTTCAGCCAAGCTCTTTGCCACTTTATATCAACGTTCCCAACAATATTTTTTCATTTATGTCAGAGACCTCATCAGAATGGCCTTTACTGTTTGTATGTCTATCAGCATTCTGTTCACAACAACTTGGGTGTTCTTTAAGATGACTGAAACTTTCCAGCTCTTCTCTTCTCCTTCCGAACTCTTTCAGCCTCTACCTATTACTCGGTTCCAAAACCTCTTCTACATTTTTAAGTATTTATTACTTTAAATCCCCACTTCTCTGTACCAATTTTCTATCTTTGTCTTTTTGGGCTGCTATAACAAAATACCTCAGACTGGGTGGCTTATAAACAATAGAAATTTCTTTCTTACAGTCTAGAGGCTGGAAGTCCATGATCAAGGTGCCAGCATAATTGAGTGGGGGCACTCTTCCCAGTTGTAGACTTCTGGTGTGTCCTCACATGGTGGAAGGGATGAGCTAGCTCTTTGGGACCTCTTTCATAAGGACACTTAATCCTGTTCATGAGGGTTCTGCCTTCATGGCCTAATCACCTTCTATTGGCCTTACCTCATAATGTCACCATTAAGTATTTGACATAAGGTTTTCTGCATATTAATTTTGGGGAGACACAAGCATTCAGACCACAGCACGCCTAGTAGTAAGCCCTGAAGAGAATAATTCAAGTTTCAAATCATGAAAAAGGTCACAAATATATTAAAGTAGATGATAATATAAACTGAGATGTTTTAGTATTAAAAAATGAATGATCTTACATCATCCAACTATTAACGACAACAACAAAAAGTATTTAGGCTATAATATAAAACGAATAAGTGTATATTCGAGCAAAGGAAGTATTGTAATCTGGGGCATAGTTTAAGTAGCAACTTAAGGCATGCTCCAAAGGGAACAAAGAAAGGTGGGGTTTATTAAGGGCAAAACCATATGAGTTATTCTCATTAAGGTCCTCCATGTAAATGAAAGGTATTGGCTAGATCAGTTGGTATTGGTCAGGGCCATTGTGTAAATGGAAGAAGCTGTTTGTTAAAATGTAATGGTTCCTTTCAAGATGAAGAAAATAGATGGTCTGGTCACCATGATGAAGAGGAAGCAAAGCCCATATAGCACTTGTATGGACCATGTAGCACTTATTGATCCAGGATGTCTGTTGTTTGGCCTTGAGCTGAGTTTAGCAACAGGTCAGCAGCTTGAAAATACTTTTGAGAACTGAGTCATGAGACATGCATAGGTCTCACTTCCTCAATGGCCTCCCAACTCAATTTTAAGTGACTCAGCAATGCTTATTTTGTTTTATATTCTCCATTATCACAACCATTCAATAAATTATTGTTGTGCATGCATCATATAGCACATACAAGGAAGAAAACAATGAGAAAAAGCAGAAATGGTACCTGCTTTCACAGATCTCATGACCTGTTTTATAAATGAACCAAGGATGTTCACTGTGTTTTGGCCCCCAGCTTATTTCTTTACTTCAGGCAGAGGCCCATTAGCTCAAAAGCTCATTGTTTTGATAATTTGCTACAATAGCTCACAGAACTCAGAAAAACACTTTACTTATGTTTACTGATTTATTATAAAGGATACAAATGAACAGTCATAGATGAGGTACATAGGGGAACATCTTGAAGGGTCTCAAGCTCAGTTGCTTGTGACCCTGTGGAGTTGGGATTCTCCAGCCTCTCAGCATGTGGATAATTTCACCAACCCAGAAGCTTTCCAAACCCCATAATTTAGGAGTTTTATGGAGGTTTCATCATGTAGGCATAATCAATTATTAACTCAATCTCGAGCCCCTCTCCCTTTCTTGGAGGATGTGGGGATGGGGGAGGAATGAAAGTTCTAAGCCTAATTAAAGCCTGGTCTTTATGGTGGCCAATATCCATCCTGAAGCTCCTCAGGTGTCCACCAAGAATTGCTTCTTTGGAATAAAAGACACTTTCTCACCTAGGAAATTCCATGGGGTTTAGGATATCTATGTAACATGCTTCTATCATCTCTATCACTTAGGAAATTACAAAGGTCTTAACAGCTTTGTGTCAGGACTGAGGTCCAAGATTTAATATTAGAACAAAAGATATTCCTCACACCCATACTGCTCAGGAAATTACAGAAGTTTTAAGAACCCTGTATCAGGAAGCAGGGGAAGACACCAAATATGTATATTTCTTATTATATCACAGCATTCAATTGTTAAAAAAAGTAGCCCAAACAAAGCAGATTTTTTTTTAGCTATTTAGAGCCTGTATGCATTATGTACCCTACAAAACATCAACAGCTGCTGGTTGTTGATGAGGACTCTTTTGGAGAAACTGCCCTTCAGCATAACCCACACTGCTGAGTAACACCATCTAGACATGTGGTCCTTTTTCATCCCCTTCACTCCCAAGAGTTCTCCTGTCCTCCTCCCTTTCTGAGGAGAGACCCTGCACCACCTAGTTTCTGGAAAGACTCTTGCTGTGAGAGACTTCCCCTCATGACTCCTCTCTCATACAAAACTGTTTAAGGCATTATCACCCAGTAAAACTGTTACGACCATCTCATGGTCATATCTTTTTCCTTGATCAACCCCAAATCTCTCAAATCCTTTATACAACCTAATGGGAGATAATTCCTAAAAATTCTGCTTATGTTTCATCAAATGTATTGATAGCATAAATTTATTCTGTTTTAGGATTGTTACCTTCTCAGAAACTGCCAGATAAAAAAAAAATAAAGTGAAACCATTGATTTGACAGTTATTATTACATGTACCTCCTGCTTTAATACTTAGATCTACTTGTTAAATTGAAAGTTATAAACTCCTCCAAAGTGGGGTTTTAGCTCTTTCTCTTCTCTTGCTTTCCTTTATTAAAAACTATGTCTTAAACGGACATAATTTGGGCTAGAGAAGGTGGTAAGGGCCACAGTGACTCGAAGAAGGTGTCACAGAATAAATCAGGTAAGAAGAGTGTTTGTGGCCTGGCATGTGGTATCAGAGCCAGGGCAGCATGAAGAGGGCACCACAGCAGAAGGATGGCCTGATTTGAGTTATCAGAGCCTGAGCAGGGTAAATGGAGGATCACAGCAAAGATAGCATGAGATAACAGAGCCCAAGAAGGGAGAGGAAGGCTGTCTCACATAGTATTCTAAGTAGAGTGAGGAGATCATCTATAAAGTAAAAGGTGTGAAGGCAGAGAAAAGAGATTGGTTTCATGGGAAGATTTATTAAATATGCAAATATGTTAATGATAATGGGAGACAGATTTCTCACTGCTTAAAAAAAGAGTTACAAATACTGGAAAAAATTAACTCTGTGGTATTGAATTAGAATGGTGGTATCATATTTGTATTAATTTTAAGGGATGCCATTGAAAAAAACACCAGACTGGTGGCTTAAATAATAACAGAAGTTTATTTTCTCACAGTTCTGGAGGCTAAAAGTCCAAGATCAAGCGTCAGCAGGTTTGATTTCTCCAGAGGCTTTACTCTTAACATGTAGATGGATGCTTTCTCTCTGTGTCCTCACATGATCTTTCCTTTGTGGTCACACATCCTGGTGTCTCAGTATGTCCAAATTTCTTGGTCTTATAGGTCGTGGGTCAGATTGGATTAAGACTGTGCTTAATGACCTTATTTTACCTTAATCATCTCCAAATACGGTTATACTCTGAGGTGCTGGTTTCTTTGTAAATCAATAAATAAAATAGAGAATTTGAGATTTTAAAAATGGAAGAGGGGAAAAATGTTTTTGGTTTTGTTATTGCTTTATTTTTAAAATTTATATTAAATTCCTTCCTTCCTTCCTTCCTTCCTTCCTTTTTCTTTCTTTTCTTTCTTTTATGTGGCAGGGAACAGCTTGCATATTTGTTATGTTTTTAATGAGTGGATAAAATGTACCACTGTGATAAAAGCAGGTTGCTACAATAGCTTTCATTGGTAACAAGAACAAGTGAATAGAACTTACATGACCATCAAATGTTATCATTATATATGTATTTTGAAAATTTTCTGATTTATTTAAAAACAAGAAAAATTAGACAAATGAAACATATTCATTTGCCAAAAATTCTAGCTGGCAAAAAAATAAATAAATAAATAAAATTCTATTTTGCTACCATGTATACAGATTGCTCAAGATTTATGAATAACATACTTGATTTTGTGACCAGATTTAGATATTCTGTAAGTTAGAGCCATATCAGCAAAGTACAAGATACTTTTGACTACAGACTCAATACTTTTGAAGATCAGCAGGTTAAGAAAGTGAGTGAAACAAAAGGCTATAAGGCAACACAGAATGGTGGGGACTGCAGCAAGGTAGAAAGTATGTGTACTGCCTAAAGCATATAACTTTGATTTGTTAAAAAAATTATCCTAGTTGAATATATCAGAGCATAGTCTCTGATAGTCATGTCACAATTTTCTTGACTTCTTTTTATTATAATGATTTAGTAAGTATGCACTAAATACTGAAGTTACACTGTCCTAGACAACGAAGACAAGATCTTGAAGGTAAATGTTCAAGGCATATTCTTAAAAGCATTTAAGTGTTGCTTTCAAAATTTTATGTTTATCTAATTATTAGTCCATTTTTTTCCTCTTTTACATAATGACCGCTACAAGTTAAATGTATTCAATGTTTTTTCTATGGCCATGCCACCCCGAACAAGCCCAATCTCGTCTGATGTCAGAAGCTAAGCAGGGTTGGGCCTGGTTAGTACTTGGATGGGAGACCACCTAGGAAGACCAGGTGCTGTAGGCGTAAAAAAAATAAAAATAAAAATAAAAAAATAAGGGATTGTAAGCTGACAAGGTCCTTGCAATCTGTGAGGTCAACCAAGGGTTGCCTCACCTAAAAAAAAAACAATGTATTTTATGTTTTTTAACTTTTTAAAATCGCCTTGTGTTAGTTTTATAAATGCTTAAAAATAAAAAAGTGCCATACTTGCATGGTATAAAAAGTTTTGTTTTAATTATCCATGGGAATTACAAACATTTTCTCTTATCACTATAAGATAGCATCCTATATGGCATCTAAATGATTCTATTTAGCATAGATCAAATTATATTTTCATTCCTTTAGGAAATAAAGCCACTTTCATTTTAAAATTTCACCCTTTTCAAGAATATCAGCCAAAATCATCAAAAAACATGTTAGTATTTATGTTCTGTGAGGTTTTATTATCTATCTAATCAATATAAAAAAAGCTAATGGATTTTCTAAGATTTATGTACAGAATCAATTACTTTAAGAGGCACAGAACAATTATAATTACTTTTGTGTTGCAATGCCTGTTTTAAATATATGTCACGTCTCTTGGGAAAAAAAAGACTTTTAATGTAAGTATTCACATAAAATAGGGTTATTGATTTATTTAGCAGCCAATCTACTACCTCATAATTGCATTTTATGAAAACCATTGTGTTAAATATTTCAAGCTGTTCATGCCAAACTAAAACTATCAAAAGGTACCGTGAAAGAATGACCAATCTGTAATCAATGAAGGGAATTGAAACTTAGGTATATTTGTAATCCTTTTGGAAAGCTCTCACCATTTCAATTGTCATGTGGGAATAAAAAAGTTCAATAATTTTCTAAGTAATTCTAGACAATAACAGTTTTCTCAGGAAAATATAGAAACTTAAGGCAGATTTAAATGCATATGATTTTGCTGTTTAAAATGAAGTTAGTTCTTATTTTGTGCAAATAAATTCAGATTAGACACAAATCAGTTATT
>NW_006442512.1:8554125-8570644 GCF_000325575.1 Pteropus alecto | reverse complement strand
CCTTTGCAATGAGTGAACTAATTTATCATTTTCTTTTCCTGCATTTTAAAAATCAGTAGTAATTATACTTAAATATTACCACTACCTCAAATATCTCCCTTCACACAACAGAAATAATTCCAGAGCATCATGTTATTTCAGTTCCCAATGAAATTTTTACTTAAATTTTGCTGTATACCTAGGCTCCAAATCAATTCTGAAACCAATAGATCAGACCCATATACAGATATGAAAATATAGGGAACAGCAATGATAACATACCTACCATTGTGTTACTTCTATATATCCTCTGAATGACATTTTTACTAAATAAATTGATAAGTGCTAACTGATAAAACCAATAAAAACTAAACATAGGGCTATGACATCCACTAGTGCATACATAAAATACACACATAATAAATGAAATAAGTATAATTTCTTAAAGCGTTTTTCTAACATAGAAAAATTAATGGATGAAATATACTAATATTTTATATCTGTTACTTGTTCAAGCTGAATTTACATGTTCATGATCTTTAAATTCTCTTTCAACTCTAAAATATTGATTCCACAGTGTTCTTTCACTTTCCATAAGTGATCTGTAGATCACCTTGTGTAGTATGAACATTTTAACCATATTAATTCTTCCAATTCATGAGCATTAAATTTTTTCCATTTACTTGTGATTTTTTCACTTTCTTTAATCAGTGTCTTATAGTTTTCAGTGTACAGATCTTCTATCACCTTGGTTAAATTTATTCCTAAGTATTTTATTTTATTTATTATTTATTATTTTTTATTTTTTTTAGTTAAGTTTATTGGGTTAACATCAGTTGATACAAATTTTCAGTTGTACATTATAATTTGACATCTGTATATTCTATTGTATGTTTAGCATCCAATTCCAGTTTCCTTCAGCTACCATATATTTGATTCCTTTTACCCAATTTACCCTACCCCTCTCCCCATATATTTGACCTCTTTTATCACGTCTATCACCCCTCTCCTCCCCCACCCCATAGCCTCTGGTAACCACTAGTCTATAGTCCATGTCCAGGAGTCTCTGTTTGTCCTGTTCATTTGTTGCTTTTAGGTTTATATCCCACATATAAGTGATATCATGTGATTTTCAACTTTTTCTGTCTGTCTTATTTCACTTAGCATGATTATCTCAAGTTCCATCCAGGTTGTCACAAATGGCTGTATTTCATCTCTTCTTATGGCTGAGTAATATTCCATTTTATATAGGTACCACAGCTTCTTTAGCCAATCATCTATTGTAGGACACTTGGGTTGCTTCCATATCCTGGCCACTGTGAATAATGCTTCTATGAACATCGGTGTACAAATATCTTTATGGATATGATTTTTTAAGTCTTTGGGGCCACTTAGTTCTTTACTGTATTTCTAGCATCAACCACAGTGTTGACACATAGTAAGTATTCCAGAAATACGGTTGGATGAATAAATGAATGAATGAGTGAGTGAATGAGAATAGGTCAAGGGGAGAAGAGTGCTCAAAGACCAGTCAGTGGATAATGGCCACCTGGAAGGGTTGCTAGCCTTGGGGTTGAAGGGAGAAGAAAGAGAGGGTAAGATTGGGAGAAAGGAGAAGGAGAGTGAATTCACATGGCCTGTTTTCCCTGTCGTTGCCAGTACATTAGGTAAGAATGCGCTAAAATAGGTATTAAATCTTCTTTGAATGTTTGATAGAATTCACTGGTGAAGCTATCTGGTCCTGGACTTTTACTTTTTGGTAGGTTTTTGATGATTGTTTCAATTTTCATAGTGCTGATTGGTCTATTTAGATTTTTCAGTTCTTCTTGATTCAGTCTACGAAGATTGTATTTTTCTAAGTACTGATCCAGTTCTTCTAGGTTATTCGATTTGATGTTATATACGTTTTCATAGTATTCTTGTATGATCCTTTGTATTTCTGTGATGTCAGTCATAATTTCCCCTCTTTTATCCCTGATTTTGTTTATTTGTGTCCTTTCTCTTTTTTCTTTAGTGAGTCTATCCAGGAGTTTGTCAATTTTATTAACCTTTTCAAAGAACCAGCCCTTCATTGCATTTATTTTTTCTATTGTTGTTTTGGTTTCAGTTTCATTCGTTTCTACTCTAATTTTGATGTGTTTCCTTCTGCTGACTTTAGGCTTCATTTATTTGTTCTTCCTTTTATAGTTTTTTAAGATGAAGCGTTAGGTTGTTTATTTGGGCTCATTCTTGTTTTTGGAGGTAGGCCTGTAATGATATGAACTTTCCTCTTATGACTGCTTTTGCCATGTTCCAAAAGTTTTGATATGTTGTACTATCATTATCATTCATTTCTATGTTTCTCTTGATCTCTCTTTTTATTTCTTCTCTGATCCAGTTATCCTTCAGTAGCATGTTGTTTAATCTCCATTTATTTGTGGTTCTTCCTGCTTTCTTTCAGCAGTTGATCTCTAGTTTCAAAGCATTATGATCAGAGAATATGGTTGGTATGATGTCAACCTTCTTATATTTATTGAGGTTATCTCTGTGTCCTAGTGTGTGGTCGAACCTTCAGAATGCTCCATGGGCACTAGAGAAGAATGTATAAGCAACTGTTTTGGGATGGAAGGCTATGTAAATGTCAATTATGTCCTGTTGGTCTAATGTATCATTTTAAGGATGTTATGTCCTTATTGATTTTCTGTTTGGATGATCTGTCCATATCCAACAGTGGGGTATTTAGATCCCCTTCTATGATAGTGTTTTGGTCTGTTTCTCCTTTTAGTTCCGTTAGTAATTGCTTTACATGTTTCAGGACTCCCTGTTTGGGAGCATAGATATTAATAAGTGTTCTATCTTCTTGGTGTATGATTCCCTTTATCATTATGGAGTGTCTCTCAGTATCTTTCTTTACTTTGTTTTATTTCGAAGTCTAGTTTGTCTGATATTAGTACCGCTACTCCTGCTTTGCTCTGAATGCCATTTGCTTGAAATATCATTTTCCACCTTTTCACTTTGAGTCTATATTTGGCTTTGGAGCTTAGATGTGTCTCCTGGAGGCAGCACAAGTTGGGATTTGTATTTTGATCCATTCTGCAACTCTGTGCCTTTTTATTGGTGAATTCAGTCCATTTTCATTTAGGGTGATTATTGAAATATGAGGTCTTCTTATAGCCATTTTATCTTTTGCTTTCTGGTAGCTCGGTGTTTCCATTGCTTCCTTGTCCTTGTGTTTGTGTTTTCTTTATTTTGGTTGGCTTTCGTGGATTTTTCCTCTGGTTCTTCTTGTTTTATGTTATATACTTCAACTCTGAATCTTTGGTGTGTGATTACTATTATGAATATGAAAAAGATAGTTATATATAAGAAGAAAAAGCAAGACTGTATATATATGTATATATACAGTCTTGCTTTTTCTTCTCCGTGCCTTATCTCCATTTCCTTTTGCGAATTTGGATCTTTGAATCCTCCCCTTTTTAGTCATTATTGTCTCAGTTTGTCCCTTTGAATGTTCCTTACTATCTTGCTATAGCAATTCTCTTCCTATTATTTAAGATTAATGCTCTGTTCTTAGTAAGAGTTGCACTCCTCTGCTTCTATTTGCCTGATAGTCACTTTACTCCTAATTGTGTATTTTTGTTGTTGTTATTTTGTTTTAGGTGATCTGACCCCTTTCAGTATTTCATATAGTGCAGTCCTCGTAGTGGAGAATTCCCTCAATTTTTGTATGTCTGGAAAGGTCTTAATTTCACCTTCATATGTAAAGGAGAGCTTAGCTGGATACATTATTCTAAGCTGGTAGTTCCTTTCACTTAATAGTTTAAATATTTGATTCCGCTCCTTTCTGTCTTGTAATGTTTGCACTGAGAAGTCCAAGGATAATCTAATGGGTTTTTCTGTTGACGTCTTAAATTCCAAGCTCCAGCTCATTCCTTAGATTTGTCTGAAAACTCTTTCTAGTCTCTGCTCCTTTTCCTCGCCTTCGTTAATGCCTATTATTCTTATGTTTCCTCTCCTGATGGTATTAACTAATTCTTGTATTTCTCTTCATTATTCTTCATTTTTCGGTTTCTGTCTCCTTCTTCCAGATTTTTTTCTAGATTTCTGTCTTCGATATCACTAATCCTTTCCTCCATTTGGTTGACTGCATTTCCCAGGCTTGCTGTTTCATTTTTCAACTCTTGCAGTTTGTTCTTCATCTCCAGAAGTTCTAATTGGTTCTTTTTGAGGGTTTCAATCTCCTTGCTCTGCTTATCTAGTTGTTTTTTCAATTCCTGAAATTGTTGATATGATTCATTTTCGATCTCGTTGAGTTTTTTCAGAAGTACCATCCTGAATTCTGTCATTTAAGTTGCATATTTCTATGTCTGTAAGCTTGTTTTCTGGAGATTTTTCTCTTTCTTCCTGAGATGTCTTGTCACCTTGGTTGTTCATGGTGTTTAATGGACTATTTCTCTGCCTGGGCATTAATGGAAGTACATTGTGCTGTTTTCCAGAAAGGTTTATTATATAAAGGTCTCTATGTAGTCTGTTGCAAAGAACGCGCTTTTCTTTTGGTTTCCAGTAAATGGCATCTAAGCCTCTTGGATCCCTGCTTTATATAATGCCTTAAAGTACCTGTGGTAACTCTTATGTGCAGATCCCAGGCTCAGATGTGCTGGTGTGTGCAGTTTGGGTGTTTTTGTTTGTTTGTTTGTTTGTTTTAATTTTAGTTTTAGATGTTCAGCTTATTGTTGTTTCAAGGGGAGAGATCTGGGGAGGTCTCTCACTCTGCCATGTTTTCTGTTGAAATGCGGCTTATAGCACTAGTCGCCCAGTGGGAATTGAAATGTAACTTACCGGGCTGGCTGCTTTTGCTGCCATAGGAAAGAACACTCACAACAATGGCCACCCTGCTGTGAACACTTGTTTCTGAATCACTGGGAGCTGAGCTTGGTAGCAAGCCAATAATACCTGCCCCAGGCAGTCTGCAGGTTGGGTGGGGCAGGGTAGAAGAGAGACAGTGGCTGTCAGATCAAAACTACCTCAGTCTTGCTGGAAATTTGGTAACTGTTGTAAGTTCCCACAGTGACCCAGATCATAGCAAGACCAACTGTTGTCTGGGACTGGCCCACAAGTCCCAATATCTGCCCAAGTTCGTGTTGGCAGCAGTGATCTGCCTGACTTTATCTCTGAAATGGGTCTCACAGCACTGGCTGCTGTTGCTGGGATTAGAAACGCTGCTCACAACAATGGCCACCCTGCTGTGAATTACTTCACTCTGAATCACTCAGCTCAGGTCTTGGCATCCAACCTTAAACAACTGCCCCTGGCAGTCTGAAGGTTAGGCGGAGTGGGCTGATCTCCTCAGACCAGCTTCTCCTAATGGCTCTGTGGGAGGGGTCTGCACAATCAAGCTGGCATAGTCTGTAGTGGGGCCAGACTAAGGCACAATGGTGGCTGCCTTTTCAGCCCTCTTTCTGACACCAAGTAATGGAGACATTTTCCAGAATGAATCCTGCGCGAGCCTCAGACCTGCTGCCGATGTCTCGGGTGACTGTTCGCAGGTCAGAAAACCCGTGTGCAGGTCCTTCAAAGAGATGTCTAGGAGCTCAGTCACCTCCTGTCTCACCCAGGCGGCTGGAATCCCCTCTAGTTTCTATAGTCAGAGTTATTGGAATCTCCTCTTCCCTGGGCTGGGACCCTGGGTTGGAGAGCCCCTAGATGAGACCAGGACCCCTCCTCTCCTTCAGAAGAGCCTCTGCAGCCTTGATCTCCCTCCCGGTGATCCTCCACCACCCACGGGTGTGGGTCCAGCCCTATTAGGGACTTTGCCCTTCCTACCGGCTTCGATGTGGCTCTTTTATATTATCAAATGTAGGTGTTATGATCAGCTGGACTTCAGGTGATTCTCCACATTGATTATTTTATAATTTGATTGTGATTTCAATACTCTCCTGGGAGGAGACGAGCCCTCCTTTTATTTTGTCCGCCATCTTCCGCCCAGCATTTTATTTTTTTAAATGTTATTGTAAATGAAAAAAAACCGTTAAATTTCTCTTTCCAATAGTTCATTTCTAGTATATAGATATAGAACTGATTTTTATACACTGATTTTGTATTTGTTAATTATTGAATTTGTTAATTATTTCTAACTTGTTTTATTGGTAGAGTGTTTAGGGTTTTCTATATATAAGATTATGTCATCTGAAAATAGAGACATATCAACCATTGACAAGGACATGTAGAAAGTAGAACTTTCAAATACTGCTTAGAGATGTAAAATGATACAACTACTTTAAAAAATCTGTCAGATTCTTATAAAGGTAAACGTAAATATAGCATACAATTCATCAGTTCTACTTTTAAGAATGTACCTGAGAGAAATGAAAATATCTCCATACAAAGACATTTATGTGGCTATTCATGTGAGAAATATTCATACTAGCTGAATGTCCACAGCCATTAAGTGGGTAAGAAAAATGTGATGTATCCATAAAATGGAACATTATTCAGCAATGAAATATTAATTACTGATACATGCTACATGAATTAACCTCAAAAACAGTCCGCTAAATGAAAGAAGACACATGCAAAAAGGAAAAGTACTTGTCGTAATCTTCATTTTAAAAAAATATCCAGAAAAGACAAACATATAGACAGAAAGGCTAGGTAGGGTTGGGTGGGATTAGAATACTATGAATGTACATAAAAGATCTTCTGAGAGTAATGGAAATGTTCTTAAACTGTAATAGGCACAACTCTAAATGTTCACTAAAATTTACTGAGTTGTATTTTATAGCAAATAATTTTACAGTATGTAAAATATCTTAATAAAGTTATTGAAAACTTAAAATAAAAAAACATGATGGTAAGAAGTGGTGGGGATGTAGATGAAAAGCTTTGTGATTAATTGTTAATTGATGAAGTTATAAATGAGTGTGTAAGATTTTATTTTACACTTTTTCTGGTTATCTAAAATTTTACAGTTGTGGTCTTGGTTTAGTTTTATTTTAATTCATTTTCCTGAACCATAGCTATTTCAATCTGGATTCTGAAAAACATTCTTCTTATTTTCAATTCTATAATATAGCTCCATTTATTTCCTTTGTTTCTCATTTCTTGAAACTCTATCATTAGATAGTTGGCCTCCTAGACTGGGAGTCTAATTGTCTTTTTGTTTATTTCAGTGTGCAATCACTTTCTTTTTTCTACTTCGCAGAAAATTTCATTAACTTCCTCTCTCACTTTTCTATGGTCTGTCTCTTTACTTTCTGACTTTTACACATTTAACTTTGAAAGCTATTTTCTATTTTCTGAATGTTCTTTTTCTCGTGGTAAGGTGGGGCTTGACATAAGGACCCCGTACTATAGGTTTCACAATATCTTCAGCCCCACTTTTCCTGGTTTCTCCAGTGTTTAATTAGACAATAGATTGCTCCTAGCCTGACTCAAACCTTGGAATGCTCCCTGCCTTAGAAAATTGCCCTGAAACTTGTGACCAATGTCCTAATGCTTGCTGGTCACAGTCTTTATGGACTATCATTCTTTACAGACGGTTCCTGACTTTGTTCCTGGGTTGGAGACGCCACAAGAAAGATGAGGTAATCAGAAGAAAGGCTGGAAAGCTCTGTGAAGCTGAATGACCATCCCTTCTCTCCGCCCCCCAAATGGTGTAGCCTCTGGAACAATGCCCAGATTTTCCCTTAAGTACCTCAATTTGAACTGAGAAAGGTAAGAGTTCTTGAAGGTGTTAACCTGTTGCCTTCTCAGGTCACCAATGCTTCGACAATAAATGCTTGTTCTAAATAGCTCAACTTCTGTGTTGGTCTATTGGCTGAGTGGTGCAGGCAGCATGAGCCCCAGACTAGGTTGCCCTCAGTTTCAATAATATCCATTATTTTAGTTTCTAAGAACCCTGATGATAGTCTTGAGATCTGTTTTCTTGTATTTTTGTCTGTTTCTTTCAGTGTTATTTTTCTCCTCATTCCCCTCCAGCTGTCCTCTGTATTAGATGTTCTTTTTTAATATGGTGTTACTTGACTTTCTTTCATATTTTCTTTTGTTATTTCTCTTTCATAATTTCTCTCATATTTCTTATTTAGAATGAGACTCGGAAAAAGATGCCTGAAATAGATTTGTGTGTGAGGAAAAGGAAAGGGAGAGTACACTGTGGCTTACTGGAATTTCAGGAACATCCCAGTATTTTACTATATGCTAGTCCTTTTCTCCCCCGGACCCTTCAGTTTTTCCAGCGATGAATCCTGTAATCTATCACCTAAAAAGTTACATATTTAACTGCTAGATTACTGGCAACTGAACCTGAGACATGCCTGGGGAGAGGATACCAACATTCAATACCATATACTGCCTTTAATTTTACTGCTATTAATTGCAGTAAAGTACCTCCAAGTCTCATGCTGCTGAGTCTCAACCTCAATTTCTCCTGTAGAAGTGGGAATTTGGTGGTTTTCATTTACACAGAGTTACAGAGAAACTAAAAGCCTAACTATTCCTTACGTCTTAAACCGTCATCCCAGTTTTCCGCTTCTCTCTCACCCCCATCTACTTTGGCTCCTTGGCAGTGATTTCTGAATTTTTCTAGAGTGTAAAGCATCTGGCTATTTATTGGCTTCTCCTTGGCAGGCACTTGCTCTTCACTTTTCTTTGTTCTGCTATGTCAGTCATTATGCCCTCCCTCTGCTTTATAGCTTCCAAAAATATATTGACATCTCTTGTTCTTGTATAATATTCTATCCTCTGGGTTTGTAGATTAATAACTTTTTAAAAACTTATTCCTTTGCTGTTTCTGTAATGATTTTTAGAAGAAACAGAGATATGCCTATGGATTTAAATCTATCACGATTAAGTAGAAATCTAAATGATATTTCAAAAATTCATCCTCCCATTAAAAAAACCTAAAGATTCTGCCAGGAAATGGTAACTATAAATGGGAGGAAGTAAGATGAATTCTTCTAAACCATTTAATCTTAATTAATAATAGATAATTGTAACAGATGACTGCTAGTGAGACAAATGATTAAAACTCAAGGAACAAGTGCCACAGCTTGTGAGAAGAATTATAATATTAGTACTATCACAAAGACACAAATCTTTCAGTGTTAAACTTTAAAAAATACTGCAACACTTTATTAACTTTAAAAATGAGATACAAATTTCTGGAAATGCAAAAAGTTGTCAGATATTGTGAGCAGGCATTCTGGGCACCAACAGCAATTTCCTTGTAGATTTTACATGTTCTGTATAGATCTTTATTTAAAAAAAAAAATAGTGAGACAATATTTGAAAATAATAAATGTTACAAAATATTACAAGGAAATATTTTTTTGCTCTCTCGAAATATCAAAAGGTCTGGCAAATTCCTGACAATGGTTAGCTGAATCTGAGAATTACCTGCTCCTTCAGTTTTGATAAAGTCTCTCTTATTTGCTCTTTCTTCACAACTCACATGTTGATACCAATAAACTGAAATAGAGCTACCACAGAGTCAAGGTTAGTGAAGATGTAAAAAGCTATATCTTGGCCTACAAGACTATAGTTAAAATGATGTCCCTGCTCCATGCTCGGGTAAGAATAGGAGAAAGGTAAGAAATTTTTAGCTGAATATTTTCTAAAAATGGCTAAATTTTAAAGTTTAAATTGCCAAGTTTACTTAAAGTCCAAAATTCACTTTAGAGTAAAAGTACTGTTTTAATGGTCTTATAACCTAAACTTACTATGTTACAAGTAGATTAGGCAAGCTACATTGGGTGTTTTGATGCCTCTCTACTTCTATACATAGAATAGATTTTAAAGTGACTATTCTAACTTCACTTTTGTAAATGAATAGTGATGAGCATGAGTTATAATTAGATAAAGGTACTTTAAAAAAAGATAAAGTAACATATAATATAAGATATTATTACATAATAATGATTGTTATTTTGAATAAACCCCCAAAAGTTTCAACAAGACTAACTCCATAAATTCTTTCAAGTTTTGTTATTGAAAATAGTGAGATTATTTGAAATAAGAATGCAAGATGTAACTTTATTTTCTTATTATTGAATTAGTTCGTAGAAATGTAGTTATAGACATAGATATTGATATATCTTTATGTATAAGTTGGCCTACTCAATATCCCATTCTAGTATGGGGACCTGTTAGCTGGAAAACTAAAATATTACATTTTCTCAATACCTTTTTGCAGTTACGGTCCTAGCCGGTCAGTTAAGTGCATCTGTGAGAGATTTTAATGTAGAACTGAGTTAAATGAGAAAAGAAGTAGATTACAGGGCAAGTAGTTTCTGAGTATAGTTTCTGGAGACAGAAGCTGTAGCAATGACTTCTTTTTCATCAATTACCTCCCCATTCATCGGCTTTTGAAACTTCCCCAGTTGTGACAGAAGCAAAGTGGTTCTTGCTATTTTAGTGATATATGAAAATGTGAAATTATTTTAAGCATTAATTTTATGCAAAATAGATTGTGTAACTAAGACTAATAAGCAAAAAATAAAGAGATTAGTTTGTTCTATACTCTATTATTGATTTGTTGTTATTTTAATAAATATTACTGATTTGGTTAATATGGTAGACATATTTTAGGATAAATACCTCCTGATATTTACACCCTAGCATAATTCTCTCCCCTTATGTGTAGGTAGCATTCAGTCTGACTGCAAGTAACTAAATGCTACAAATAAACACATGAATAAGGTAACATATCCTTTCTCAGGTAAGCATCAGATGATCCTGCAGCCAGGCTGATACCTTTGATTTCAATCTTGCAGACAAACCATATAAACAGTGCCCAGACTCTTAACCCACAGAAACTGTGAGCTAATAAATATGTGGTTTTAAACCATTAGGTTTATGGTTACATATCAGTCGATAACTAATCTAGTTATTTTTATAGAATTATATCCATATTGCATCCCTAGAACTAAACATTCTTTTGTATCCTATTTAGATGACAAATAAACACGTGATATACAAATCACATACCTGATAAATAAAAATGGTTTGTATTCTGTAATACTCAACAATTTAAATTGTTGTAAACAACTCTTCTAACTAATCCAAAATTATATTAAAACTGATTCATTAAGGAGTTTATTATGTAGTAATAATGGTTTCTAAGGTGCAGTTTCCTGCAGGTAATCTCCTGAAGAGAAATTCCACTTGGCCAATAATGTTCAGTAAATATATATATTAAATACATATTTCTCTTAAAAGGTTGCTTGTTTTTTAATGGAATATATGACATAGAAGAGTCACAATTTTTTTATATTTTTTGATTTTCAATTACAGTTGACATTCAATAAGTCACAATTCTTTATCAAATTTTAAACACATGACATTGTTTATTCATACGAGGTCATTAAGTTACATAAAAATTATTATAGAAAAAGTTCAATATATAAAAAAGAAAAATAATAACATAATAAACTCCATAAACCAATCATCTAACTTCAACAATTATCAATTCATGCCAATCTTGTTTATTGTACATTCTTACTTATTTCCTCAGACTTCATACAACTCCACTGGTAAATATCTCGATAAGTAGCTCTAAATTGTAAAAAACACATATATAATTTCTGTATCTTTCTCACAGCTACCAAAATTAATAATTTTATCAAATATTCCACTAGTGTTCATATTTCCAAATATCTCACATGTCATTTTATTTACAATTTGTTCATTTGGATCATGATCAATACAAAGTATACAGAGTCTTTTAAAAATCTACTATTCCCTATATTTCTTTCTCTTTTTCTTGCAGAGTATTTGACAAAGAACCCCATTTTTTTGGTCCAGTATATTTTCCCACAGTCTAGATTCTGTTTATTGCCTCCATGTGGTATTATTTAATAGGTTTTCCTGTCTATATTTTCTATAAATTGGTATTTAGGTAAGATTACTTCATAGACAGTGTTGTGTTCTTCCATCAAGCAACATATGACTTCTGCTTGAATTTAACTTGTATGTTTTAAGTGAATAAAGTGAAAAATTCAGTTAACATTAATTTATTTGAAAGTCTTCTAAATTTGGGGAGTGGGAGGATGAATTATTTTCTATGTGTTTAATTGTCTAAGAAAGCTTGCAAATTCTACCTTTTTAGAGTAATTATCCTTTCTTTCAGTAGAGCAACATGAGAAAAACAATATGTTACACTTATGTAAATTAATTTCAATTTGTAGGCTTAAGCAACATTACAATTAGTAAATCTTAAATGTATAAAAATTATGTAGCATTTTATTTCCGAATACTAAATATATTATAGATAAACTCATAGACTTTTACAAGGATTCACACATAAGATTAGAGCTTCATTCAAAACTAGATTTGTAATGCCAATTTTCATTAGCAGAACTCCAAGGGAATAAAAATGTATGCAAAAATTTGAATGCCTCATCAAGTTTTATTTATAATTATCTTTAATAACTAAAACTAGAAACATGGAAGAAAATAAATGTACTATTCTATAGTTTTTAAAATACTGGACAATTGGTAGAATGTTTTTAATAATATATATTTCCTTTAAGATTACCACTTGAACTAGCTAAGTGCCTTAATGTATGCAATGGAGCATGATAAATTTGCTAGTAGTATTCACTATTGTTTAATTCGAAAAGGATATTTTATACCGGATTGTTTCCTTATGAAAAACAGATTTCCACTGAGATTCCATAAGTTTTACAGAAAAAAATTTTCCCTGAAAAAGGAAAAGCAATACTTGTTCTATAAATTTTAAACCTTAAAATATATGAAAAGTTTTGGAGTTTTTATTATAATTATACTATTATTATGGCATAATATTCACAAATATATATTTCTTTCCTTTTGTTTATCTATGAATCCTTGAGAATTTAAAAGGTATTACACTGCTCTCCAAATGTAGAGTTAAAAAAAACAAAAAAACTTGATATATATTGTCGCATAAATACATACCTGTCTCCCACATAAACACCAGGAAGATGACAAAGACCCGGACAGGTAGATTAATAAGCCAAACTACTTCCTTTAAATGTTGCTAGAAAATTATTCTTAGTCCTTCCTTACTTAAAATTGTAATCTTAACATCATTCCATCTCTCATCAGAATTCTTTATTCTTTTTACTTTGTTTTTGCTTTGTTTTATTTTCTTGTCCTGGAACAATTATCACACCTTACAATAAATTATTTATTTGACATTTTTATTCTTCATCTTCTCCTACTAAAGTGTAAGCTCCTGTGGGCAAAACCTTTTTAAACTTTTTTTTTTTTTTTTTCATTTTAGTTGATATATGCCAAGCACTGAAAACTATGACTGGTTCTTAGTAGCTTTTAATAAAAATAAATGAATGAGTGAGTCCAATAGACCAAAGTCAGAACAATACGGTAACTCAATTTTTTATTTCCTATTTCTTGATTCTTAGACCATAGGTGACAGGCTTAGTGTAACTGATGCTGACATACTTGTTTTTGCATTTTAATAACCAGTATAGAAGTTATATCAGATTGGAGTCATTACTACAAATTCTATAGACACTAAAAATATTTTACAAATGTATTTATCATCTGTACATTTCATCGGTGAAAATATTTTCTGGAAATGTGTGAACAAAGTGTTAAAATTATTGTTTATGCTTGTAACTTACTAAGTAATGGCAACCATGTACATATAATTGTATTTAAAAATGGGCTCAACATACAAACACTTTCTTTACAAAAGAAGGTAATAACTTCCTGGTAAAAATATGAAATTTGAGAAATGTTTGCTAAGTAAAATTAAATTTCAAATTTGAATGAAAAAGATTAAAGGGACTGATGACAGTATTAAGAGGGGTTTTGAGAAATGGCTTCTCTAATATTCTATTAATGCATATTGACATCTTTTTGGAGGAAAACCAGAATTATGTATAAAAATTTTCAATATGAATAACCTTCTACCTAACAACTCTGTTTTCAAACATTTATCCTAAGGAAGCAATGGAATATGAGTATAAAGATAAATGTTTAAATATGTATAGTAAGCATGGTTCTTAATAGAGGGAATTATTTATTAAGAGGTTATTTTTAAAATAAATTATATTGTGGTGAGATACTTAAAAATTATCAAAAGTGATGCAGGATTGCATTTAGTATGTATTTTTAAGGAGGAGCAGGTTACACATATATACAGTATTTTTAATAGGAGAGGCACTAAGGATCCCAGAAGCAACATTCACATATACTAGAGTGTGAATGGTGTCTTGGTGCACATCTATACTACAGGGTTACTGGTGAGGGCTCTGGGCTCAGACTTCTTGGGTTCATTTCTTTCCTATCCCTTGTCTTCATGTCTTAGGTAAGCTATTTTTACCTCATGGGGTCGATGTAGTGATTAAATGACATAATTCAAAAAAATACACATCAAATCTTAAGCTTGACACCAGTATGTGTGAGTTAACTATTATTTTTATTCTTCATTGTAAGCTTCATGCAAATTCTGTTTTGCTCTCTACTATACCCTGCATATAATTGGTTCTTAATAATATTTTTGGATAATATTTTAATTAAAAAATTAATCCAAATGTAAATATTCATATACAGAGAAAGAAGAAATTCTGAGACACATGCCAAAATGTTAACAGTGCTTATTACTATTATATAGAATTTTATTTTTTTCTCTACAGTTGTATTTTATGAAGTTTTTTCATTTGAGCATATGTTGTATAAAATGTACAGTAAAATAATGAAATACCACTACACCTCACCCAGTACATATTTGATTTTAAACTCAGCAATTCCATTCACAGGTGTTTACCCCCTAAAAATGAAAATGGTTCTAAATAACTTGTAAAACAATATTCATAGCATCCTTAATCACAACAGGTAAAAACTGGAACTAGCCGGTTGCCCATCAGTAAGAGGGTAAATAAACAAAGTGTGATACATCATCCATACAATGAAGTACTACTCGGAAATAAAAAAGAATTAACTACTGATACATGCAACAAACTATCTATCTATCTATCTATCTATCTATCTATCTATCTATCTATCTAATCTATCATCTATCATCTATCTTTCTATCTACCTATCATCTATCTACTTTTTGATCAATCTATCATATATCTATCTGCTGAGCAAGAGTTATATGTACATATATGGTGTGATATCCTTTACATCAAGATTTATAACAAAAGAAAAACAATCAATGGTGAAAAAACAAAAACAATGGTTGTTTCCTGGGAAATGGGGCAAGGTTTTATTGAAAGAGGTAAGAAAGAATTTTCTGGGATTTTGGTAAAGTTCCATATCTTGATAGATTTCTGGATTACACATCTGTATGAATTTTTTAATGCATACATACAGTGAATGTACACTTATGATTTTGTTTAAATATTTAAATGTTACCATAAAAGAAAAAATCTATATACAAATATTGAAGACAAGTTGATATGTATGCTGAAATATTCAGCAGAAAGTACACTGATGAATTGAAGAATGAATAGACACATGGTAGATTTTTGAAAAAGCAAACATAGTAAAATGTTAATGTTAGAATCTATGTAGTGTATGTGGATATATTCTTCCTTTAATAATTTCAATCTTGTATTTGAAACATATCACAATATAATGTTGCATATAAATGTGCAGTAAATTTATTTTCAAAAAGAAATGTGGATCATTAATTCTAGATTCAAATTTAAGATGTCTAAGTGGTAACAGAATTAGGGACATCAATAGCCCCTGTGATATAAGAAGTATCGTACAGTTTTATTGGGGTGGTGACAGGAAAAGGATCATTGCAGAGGAGGAATATGTTTAGAGCTCTGATTTTGACAATTCTTTTACTAACATAAAATAACTTTAGTCAATATAGCATATAAGGAACAGTTAAAGCAGTTAACTCTTACAGATTTAGTTCTATGTAAAATTATATACTTGCAAAAAAGTATTTTTCTTGTGCTTCAAGTGAAATTCTATTCATCTAAATGATTTTATGGTTGTTTCTCTCCAACATATAAGTGTATTTTTATTATTTATTCATAAATAATTGCTTAGAATTTAATAGTTAAATTATTTTTAAATAAATATATGCTTCTTCTTTCTTAGTAGATAGAGCGACCGAATTTGTAATCTTCAAGGGCATTGAAGAAGTGGTTAGTCAGCTTTGGAGAAAATTGAAATGTTATTTCAAGGGCAATTAATATTCAATAGCAAACATGAATTTGGCCTTCATTAACATTACTTATTTCTAGGGTTATTAATTAGTGAGTGGTTCTTGGGATAATAATGCAAACTGACATTGTCATCTTTACAACTGCAAAGAGTAAATTAAATGATGTTTAGCTTTCTATGTTAATTAGAATAAAGGAGTGTCAGTTTTTCTTAAGTGTTTTTTTTTTATTAATATGTCTGTTTTTTAAATAATTTCTTCACAGGTAATTGAGGTATGTGATCACAGACCTGGAATATATTTTTGAAGATGATTAAATAAACAATATCTTATAATCATTTTTTAATGAATTAGTTTTGCATTTGGAATTCAATTAAGTTGACGCTTTATTTTTGATACTCACAGAAAGAAATGTAGTCATTCTCAGGACCA
>NW_006442512.1:8519006-8553729 GCF_000325575.1 Pteropus alecto | reverse complement strand
CTTTCCTCAGAATTTCCCACAATAAAGAAGGGCAAAACTCACTAACATCTAGGACACTATTACGCAAGAAAGGTTGGTTTCAGTTGATACTTGATCCCAACCACTTTCTCCCTTGCTGTCTTTTGCTATAAAGTTTAGATAGCTAAACAGTAACCTCTTTGCAGTTAACCTTGACCATAAGAATTTTCTGGACAAAAAGTAAAAATCTATGGAGGAGCGTTTCTGGAGAAGCTATTTTTCCCTCATGTAAATGGATATTTCATTGCTCTATTGCTATATAAGGAACCAGTCCCAAATGAAACATTTTGGCTTAAATTAAGGATCTGCAAACTAGAACCCTAGGAACTGCTGTAAATAATATTTATTGGAACACAGCATATTGTTAATATTCAACATTTAAAATCAAACTGTTACATCACTTTTAAGTGTATTCAATGAAATCCTAATATGAGAGCAATTTCATATTATCTCCATTATCATCTATTTTTAAAAAATCATGAAAAAGCACTTTTAAATATATGTGGAATTTTATTACCATTTCCTTTTCATACTTGAACTCGTATTTCAGTTTCACTTCTCCATAGCTTTTTATTTAAATTAATATAATTTTATGCCTGAATATCTATAACTGATTATTTTATTACATTTCTCTGCCATACATGTTGGAAAAAAATATTTCTTATCACTGTAGATTCTAGAGGTTGCAAATGTTTTTCTGAATTATCTTAGCATTGTAGTTATCTAAACAACATAAGCATATTTGTTTGAAAAGATTATTAAGCATAAAAAGTAAAATGATAGTTGAAATGCATCTTTTAATAAAATGAATGAGACTGTGCTACTTTTCCCCAAATACTTCACTATTCTTCATTATTACTTATTACTAGTATGCATCATGAAATTTTTCTCAAGATTTGGGAATGGGCAAAGAGATTACCAGGTGTAGTTTCAGGAAATCTGGAGATTTTCTGATTCTGTAGTGGTATATGGATTTGTATAGCTTTCTATTCACTAGGTCATTTTACAGCTCTGTAGAGTCCAAAGTAAAAATATAGAAAACTAATTGTAATACATACAATTCCTTTACATAACAATGATAAAGCATATTACTTGGTAAAGAATTGAAATCTTAAGTCAAATTCTCACGTGGATGGTGTTACTGGATACATATTCATTTGATATTTGAAAGTCTTGATTTTATGTTTTAAAATTATAATTGAGCAAATGAGATAACACTCATCAATTCTATTTCTATTTGTTTTTATAGATGTAAGAACTGAGAAAACTCATTCACATGTTAAAAAAAACATAAAATAATTATGAGGACAATAAGAGCAAATACTCAACCTGCAGGGTTTTTAATAGAGCTCCATTTATAGAAACAAAGCCATTCATAACAGGACATGAGGCTAGAGATGTTTTTTAGTCAATATTATAAAATATTTTGATTTTTACTTAACTATTTTGTAAGAAATAGTTTTTATTATACACAGCATTTTTATTTAAATAATTCTATCCTTTACTCTGGATGAATTTGAAAAAATGAACTTAAAATATATTTCATTTGTTCGTTTTTTATTGAATACATTTGACATGTAACATTGTATAAGTTTAAGGTGTATAGGGTACTACTTTGATAGATTTATATATTGTAATTGCCATTGTAGTGATATTTATCACATTGCATAATTATATTATAATACTATTGTCTATATATATTATACTGTGCATTAGTTCTCTATAGCTTGTTTATTACTTTTTACGAGTTTGTACCCTCAAACATCATCAATCTTGTCTCTACCTCTAGCTCTTGGTAACTACCATTTTACTGTTTTTTACAGGTTTGACTTTTTTAGATTCCACATATAAGTGATGCCATACAGTACTTGTCCATGTCTGACTTATCTCCCTTAGCATAATCTACTCAAGGTTCGTCCATGTTGTTGCAAATGACAAGATAACCTCCTTTTTATTACTGAATAATATTCTATTGCATACAAGTTTTATCCTTTCATCCCTGGATGAACATTTGGATGATTTTTATATCTTGGCTATTGTGAATAAAGCTGTGATAAACGCAAGAGAGCATGTATCTCATTGAAATCCTGTTTTCATTTTCCTTGGGTATATACCCAGAGGTGGAATTGCTGGATCATATGGTAGATCTATTTTTAATTGTTTGAGGAACTTCCATATCGTTTTCCATAAAAGTGGGACCAACCAACAATGTATAAAGGTTCCTTTTCACCACATCCTTGTCAACATCTGCTGTCTCTTGTTTCTAACAGGTGTGAGATAATGTCTCATTGTGGTTTGATTTGCATTTCCCTGATGATTAGTGATGTTGAGCATCTTTTCATGTGCCTGTTGGCCATTTTGATGTCCTCTTTGGAAAATGTTTATTTATTTTTTCTGTTCTGTTGTAGCTCAGATTTTGTTGTTGTTGTTGTTGTTGTTATTAAGTTGTGTGAGTTCTTTATATGTGTTGGATATTATTTTCTATGTGAAAGATGACACAAGTGAAGCCAATGTAAAATGGAGCCAGAGCAGCTGTTCCAGAGGAATTGCCTCACACATCTTATTCCTTGAATCTTTGGAATTTCTGAACTGGGCAAACTAGCCTTTGGACTGGGCCAAACCAACATTGTCTTTCAAACAATAATTTGTAAAGCTAACAGGAAAGCAAATATCCAGACCACAAGAACTGATGATTATGGACTCTCTTTCTGAAGATAGAATCAGTATCCAACCATGTGTATCAAAAGAGTAACTCAGCTGTTAGCACCAATAGAAATGTCTTTCTTCTGTTCATGTAATTATTTCCATTCTTGTAAAAAAAATCCCTTAAATTCAATCTGTATTTGGGACACTTTCTGGGTTTCTGTCTGAATCCGTGCTCCTAGAATTGCAATTATTTTTGATACTAAATAAATGTTTGTTATGTCTGATTTTGGCTTTTTATTTTTAGGTTACATCAACATGTTAGGAATTTTATCAGTTCCAGAACCTCATGTTCTTTGGGACTGATAAAGTTGCTAACATGCAGGCATGAGTCGTTTCTTTTCATGACGCCTTCTTCTGTAAGAAAGTGACTTGTAGAAGAGTATGAAAGTCTTAGAATTGCTATAAATGTATATGGAGCCCTTTTACAATAAAACTTCTTATAACTCGAGGAATAAAGCACCCCTAAGTGCATGTGTGACTGGAATATGAAAGACCCACTTGAAATTCTTCTCATTTCTGATGTCTTGAGCAGAGGAAAGACTGACAATATTTTCCCTGTAGTGAGTGCTAAATAAATGTTTGGTAAAGTGAACTGAATTTTATCTGGACGATGTCTCAGTATTGTTTTCCCAGAATTAATTTTGCCCAAGACAATTAGCCCTTTCCAATTACAGTCTCAGTTCCTTAGCCTCTATAGATAGACACCAGTTATTCTCTGACTTAGAATTCTTTAAAGCACTTCTATTGTTCACCAAATATATCTCCATGCCTTGTCTTGCATGCTTTTAGTGTGTCATATTCTAGCTGACTTTTTATCCCTTTGCTAATGCCTTCGATATTCTGAAAATCTGCATTTTTAATAAATCAAATTTTATGCAAATTTTATTCAATTCTTTTATTTATTTATTCTACTGATTATTTTAATTGTTTCGCAGCAAAGTTCAACATATTCTTTTTTTAAACTCATGATTGATTTTTTTTTTTAATTTGCAAATGAATAGGCAAAAGTAGTTTTTTGTAAATATTCATGAATTTCCTGTGGTAGTTCTAGTTAATGGCTGAGATTTTTTTGCATTCTTTTATTTTTTAAAAAATGTTTTAGGTATTTTCATCAGGGTCCATAACTTGATTTTTTTTTTCACTTTGCTAATGTTAGCTTGCAATTATCTTGCTTATCGTTGGAAATTAGATATAGTAAAACATTGAGTACTAGTACTGGGTAATCTATATGCATTATTTTATTACGATGTCCAAAGAACTCTGTAACATTATACCCACCGTTCAGTTGATGAAACTGAAGATAGATATTTTGAATAAATTCTGAGGCTGGTCATTTAGTTAGTCAATGGAAGATCTTAATTTTAAATCCTGATTCTTTAACTGTTCTTGTATTTTTAACCATTCATTTATGCAAGTCACATTGTCATTCAAAATAAGTGTCCATTTTGTTCAGATATTGATAATGCCTTTCATCACCTCACTTAAAGGAAGAATTAGTTCATGTGGAGAAAAAAAGAGCAGAACAAGTGGCATGGCTCTTCAAGTGCTTTCAGTGCATATTTGTTGCATTATATCATAACAGGTGTCTTTATTTGAGAAAAGGCCTTCACAGTTTGTTTATCTGTTTATCATTTCACATTTCTTACACTTTCCTGGATATTTTAATGAGAGCTAGAGAGAGGCAATCACAAGCAAGGGACTTAGCTAGCAGCTACTGAAAGCCCTGGCTTGTGTTCATTGATGCAAATACAATATTTGGACATTAAATAAAATTTTGAACTTGGTGTTTTCTCACTCAGATATTAATTTAAGAAATGTTTGCTCTTTTTCCTGTTTCTTAGACCCTTTGTTTTTAGACAAATCCATTATACTGCTCTATATACACATATACATATCTAAAACATAAGAAGATAAACTATATTATTTTGATTTTTTAATGAGAGTCATATGTAAACATTTCCAAAAAATAAAGAATTTAATAGAAAAAATTACATCAACATTAATAACATAATTCCATTAAGAAGTAGCATGCTACCTTTGCAGTCATCTCCAAAATATTTTTAAAGAAACGACTTAATTTAATTTGAAAATATATTCACAGATATTACCATTTGTTTTAATAATGTGTTAAGATTCAAAACTCTAAGCCTGTTGACCAGATATTATTCCTATTCTCAAAAATGTATTCTGTATTTCAAATAATATTAAAAAAATAATTTTGTATTCTCAGATCATTCTATGGTTGCTGTTTTCCTAGCAAACTGGTTCCCGTTCCCTCCTACTATGTATCAGCTCATTTTGTTTTTCTGCTTTTATCTGTCCCCAGAGATTTTTCACACACACACAAAAAATGTCTGCTCTGTTCCCTAGAGGAAACCACTTGGGCTTTCTCTTATCCTTCTAGCCATCAGCCCGGGCAGCTTTCCCCAATATTTCCTTTCCTTCTTTGTGTGGAACACACACACAGCTACTTTCCATTGCTTTACTGATGCAACTCTTTATTTTCTACCTTTGGGGATTTTCTCCATCCCCACAAGTCTGATAAGTATACTCAGGCTCCTGGCTCCAGCCTCTGCTCTTCCAGGCCAACTTCATGCTTTGTTGTGCTCCGGCTTAGGTTTTCTTCCATAAAATGCCTCCTCTTGTCCTTTGTCTATCCAAGTTTTATAGACTCAATTAAGCTTCATCTTTTGCATAAAATCTTCACAAATGATAAAAGACAAACCTCTGAATTCCCAAACTCCTAATAATGAATACAAAAGGATTAAGTACTTAATTATTTATTCTTTTGTATTTTTTTATGTTGAAATTTTAAAAACTGAATTGTTCAGACTGTAGTCTTTGCTTTCCATGACAACAGGTGAATTACACTGTGAGAACTCATATCAGAAACAGTTAAGAGGAAGGTATTTAACCAAAGATGAAGTACAGTGATGGATAACATCATTGTACTTCATCTTGTATGGCTTACTGTTCTTGTTTGATTTTGCTACAAAATATATATGGAGAAATCACACTTTAAGACTTGACAGATCAACAATCATTCAACATAGCATTCTCCTGCAGCCACCAATCCTTACTGTCAACTGCAAACTTGACTAAGCAGAGCAACCATTTTTTTCTTGTAAAATATTTTGAGGCTTTCTTTAATAAGATTTACCTTGGCCTTTGTTTGGAGTTATGGCCTTTAAGAAGAATGTTCTCCCTTATGTATATGAGTTGATAAAGTATAATTTTGAAAAAGATAAAAGCATGACTCTA
This sequence comes from Pteropus alecto, assembly GCF_000325575.1. Classification (NCBI taxonomy): domain Eukaryota; kingdom Metazoa; phylum Chordata; class Mammalia; order Chiroptera; family Pteropodidae; genus Pteropus; species Pteropus alecto. The sequence continues at coordinate 8,547,744 of NW_006442512.1, read as the reverse complement.
AAAAAATATAATTATTGCATGTCAAAGATTTTTGTTTTCTAAATTTTAAATTAAAAAAACCCAATATGGGTTCAAATAAAAATTTTATGTAATATTACATATATAATATATAAAACTGTGTATATATTGCATATATATATATATTCTATGCTGGACATATGTTTACATTATTATATGTAAGAAATATTTACATTGTTATCAATTTTCTACAACCTAAGTTGTTATATCCCTGAAAATATAAAATAGCTTAATTAAAAATAATGAAAGATGCACAGTGTTATTCAATCCGATAATCCACAGAAAGATCTGCAATATACAGCAATTCACTTTATAGATTAAGCCTCTAGAGTTCTCTAAGATTTGGGATGTTCTTTCTCAGTCTTTCTACTTTTAGAGTGTAAATCTTGTGGAATGTGCCCATTTCAGATCTCTGGCTTCTACATCTGATTTGTTACCTTCTACATACTTTTACTATCGCTCCTAATACTCCATTGTTAGGATACTACTAGGTCATCACTTTATCCATTTTCTGACAGAATAAATTGATAGTCTTCATCCTTATTAATTAGTAGTTTCTGAGCTATTACTTAATACTTATTACACATCTATAAAATTCTAGCACCAACTGGAACTAAAATTGCAAAGATTAAAAAAGAGAGAGATAAGAAAGAAGAACAAGTTCTGCTTTGTAAGCAGCTCACAGTCAGCTATAGTAGAATAACATGTAAATGAGTTGCAAAGCAATATGACAAGTAAAAAAGTTGTGAGTAAATATAAAGAATGCTATTCAACTTTGCATTGAGGGGTATTAGGAAAATCTTAGAAATTTTTCAGATATAATAAAATGACGTTTTAAAAATAGATTCATTTAGTTTGAAAAAAAGAGTGAATTTATTTAAAGAAAATCATTATACATCATGTAACAAATGTAGGAAAGATTGTACACAGAAAAGCTCATCAAAGCTGATAATGGTTTCAAGTATGGGGTGGCTATATTCCTTCCCATCAGAAGTTCTAGACACCATCCTGAAGCACAGACTGGCACAGGAGATTCTAAGAAAGGAGCCCTTTGCTGCCTAGGTCAGTTGTGTAGGCTGCTGACAGTGCCAAGGGGGTCCATTCAGTCCCTTACCTGGGGGCAAGCTCAGGTCAATAAGAAGTGCTTCTGACTGAGATCTAAATATTTATTAGATTAAAGAGTTTCACAGTTTTATAAGAGACAGCTGTCTCTGTTTCCCACATCTCACAATGACATCTCTGTAGAGGAGGCTGAATACACCTCATCTCTATAGGGCCTGTCACTGCTGCTGTTTTTATCATTTTATGGTTGCATAACAACTATGAAGAACATAATAAGTGGTACAATACAAGATGCCCAGTGTGAATTATTTTCCAAGTGTGAGTGAAAAAGCACCATTTTAAGCCTTATTTACAGGAGAAAACTTGTCATTGATAAACAATCTCAGACACAGGAGAATCAGTACTTACAAACCATAATCTATGCTAAGAGGTTTAGTCCAGGGGAAGATTGTGAGTTACATTGTAGCTTTGATTTTTTCTAATGGATCAATAAAATTGTTATATGTTTAAAAAAACTGAAATTTCAGAAAAACTACATGGAGCAAAAACAAGTACAGAAGTCTATGCTTCAATATATAGCAATTCACTTTATAGATTAAACCTCTAGCATTCTCTCAGACTTAGGATGTTCTTTCTCAGTCTTCCTGCTTCTAGAGTGTAAATCATGTGTAATGTGTCCATTTGAGATCTCTGGCTTCTGCATCTGTTTTTCTACCTTCTCACTTTTGCTACAGTACTTTCATGAGACTCTTAAAGCCTTGGCACCATTTCTTCCTGTGTTGTGTTTTCTTCATTATTCTTCTTTCTTTATTATTGCTTTCATAAAATTATTATCCTGAATTTGTATTTGCTAATCTTTGGGGAGAAAAAGTAAGTTATATTTATTTTAAGAATTTGCCCTGATATATCTAAAATTCTTACCTTTTTTTTTTTTTTTTAATTTCAGGAAAAGCAATCTTAAATACTTTATTTTTTCAGGACTCAGCATTTCCCCTAGCTTGCCTTCTGACTGGAAAGTCAGGAGAAAAAAATGGAGCATAGGTATAAGTTTTGTGTTTTTTTGTTATTTGTAAAATCTATCTAAGCCTCTAATATTGTCTTTTTCCTCTGTAACAATATTAATTTATATCATCATTATAAATTGTCATTCTTTCTGTCTCCTACTCTGTCACTATTTTTAATATATGTATTATTAAAACAGAAGATTAAAGTTAGAAGAGGATCATGGGAAAGAATGAGGATTGTTTGCAGGTGCAAAGACTTAGCCTGAGCTATCTTTGATGAAAAATCTTAAGGAAATAGTATTGGTGCACATAAGAAAATTAAGGGAAAGACACTGGTGATCAGAACTTCAAATTAGAATATATATTCAGGGCTCTCTTTCCAACTCCTGTTTCTAAATCCATCTATAGTCTGACTTTATTCTCTTTAATTGTATGCATTCTACGGTTCTAGGGCATGACAGCACAGGTAAGTATTTTTAGCTTGTGGCCTCTTATAAGATTGCAGTCCAATGGTGGCTGGGGCTGGAGTCTTCTCCAAATCATCTTCATCCATATGTTGGCTAACATGTGTGACTTTAGCAGAGGTTGCCACTGGAATACTTGCAGGAAATTTCTCCATGTGATTTGTGCTTCCCAACACTAGTGACTAGATTCTAAGTGCAGTAATTCAGAGAGAGAGCTGAGCAGAAAATAAATTGGTCTTTAAAATCTGGCCTAGAAAGCCATGCATCCTCAACTACATTGCCTGCTATGCATTATTAAGCAAGTAACTGAGTAGCCCACATTCAAGGAAAGAGTTATTAGACTTGTGGGAAAGTCAAAAAATTTGTGGACATGTTTAAAAACCATCATAGTCATGATTATCCTTCATAGAAGCATCATAGCTTTTGAGGAGGCTATGGATGAGGGTTTAAATAAAAGTGAGAAAATCTTAATAAAAATTATAGAAAAGTGGATACTTGGAATGGGAAAGAGCAAGCAACTGTTCCCTATGATATGTACAAAATGGAAAATATATCTAATGAATAAAATGATCCAGCTAAGGAAATTTCCAGTCTAACTGGAACATGTAACCTGAGTGGTACCTTGCAGCCTATAAGAGAATGGAGTATCTTGCTGCTTACAGCAAAATGTGAGAGGAAAGAGATAAACAGTGGAGGGACTGTTAGACATCAGTGATGAAGAGTTTTATGATACCGAAGATTCTCAGACTTTCCAGAAGATAAATAATGTTAAAATTTTGCAATAGCTTTTAAAAAAGAAATCAAATACAGGGTATTGAAAGGAAATTATTGTCTAAATATGGAACAAAAGATATGAATGCTAAGCTCCCTCTTTAGGGCCTTAGAAATATTAATGATGATATCTCAGGAAGAAGACCCACTAAAGAATTTAATGGGTCATTTCATGTATCTTCTCAATTAAATGATAGGGTTTTCAAGAAGCTTATAGGCATTGTCCTCACTGACAATATTAGAAGTCTTAGGTAGAGAGAGAAATTATCTTGAAAAGATTTGTGGATTTGGCTTTTAAGAATAAAGTGAACCTCAGCATTATTCACATAAAGTTTTAAGAAAATCATATTCGTGAAACATTGTAAACTTGAAGTTAAAGGCATAAAGATAGAAAATGAAAAGAGAACTTTGGATCCCCAAAAGGCCCATTGAAGAATTTAATGGGTCATCTCATGTATCCTTTCAATCAAATGATATGGTTTTTAAGAAGCTTACAGTTCATCCAAACAAGTGTTATATGCTCCTTGCTGCCCAATTTCAAAATTGTTATGGATCAGCAATTATGTGACTCATTTTCTTCATTGTGAATAAGAATGTTTTGAGTACTCCTACAATAGTATATAAAGTGTGGGTGAGCAGTGCGTCTCTTTATATCGGGTTATTCTTCTGTAGCTGTATCTAAATAACTAAATTGAGAAAGAAGTCTATCTACCTAACCTGATATAGAGAGTAAGAGTATGGATTTTTTTTTTTAGCTGATTATATACTGAGATCAGACTTTTAGCAGACTTGGAAGGAAATAGATGTATTTTGCATGTGATAGAATTATAAATATGACCAGACATCAACATCATATGATGAAGATTCATCTTTTCTCTATTAAATTACCTTGGCATTTTTGTCAAAAATCAATTGACTTTATATGTGTGGGAGTATATCTGGATACTCCATTCTGTTACATTGATCTATGTACCCATGCTTTCACCATACTACATTCTCTCGATAATATTGTCTTGATATCAAATACCATCTATTCTCTAACTTTGCTCTAGTCCTTGAAAGTTGTGTTAAGCATTATAGTTCTCTTGTATTTTTCATGTAAATTCGAAACCAAGGGTCCTGATTTAATGAATGAATTCAATGAAATCAATTCAGTTTCTTCACAGCATGCCCAGGAAGCCTCGGCCCTTTCCCTTACACTTATTAACTCCCTGAGGCAGCAAAACATGATGGTCAGGCCCTAACAGTCACAAGTGTGGGTTTCCTTAAGCTAAAGATGCCATCATGCCCTAGATTGTGTTTTAGCTCTTGAGCCCTAAAGCTGAACGACCCATTGGCCCTTGGGTCTATGACACCAGTCTGAGAAATTCTGAAGTTGACACCAAAACCTGAAATTATGATTTACTGCCCTTACCTCACTCTTGCCAATCAGTTTCACCCACGACTCCAAACCCCTTACTCATGACAAGTTATGATGTTTACTCTATAAACTTTCTTGTCTATAAACCATCAGGGAGTTTGGGTTTTTGCAGCTGCAATCTCCGGGTTCTCCATCGTGTAGTGCTATACAATAAATGCCACTTTTGCTGTGCCCTGGTGTCAGTGTAATTGGCTATCTAAAGTACCCGGGTGGATGAATTCTTTTCTTGGTTACAAATTGTAGAATTGACTTGTCAATTTTTACGAAAGAAATTCCACTGGGATTGTGACGTGAACTCATAAATCTATAGCCCAATTTAGAAATTTTTTTAAATTCCAGAATATATTGTCTTCCAGTTCCTGAAGTTATAAATCTCTCCATTTATTTGAATCACGGTTCTGTAATTTTCAGCATACAGTTGTGTACATCTTTTGTGAGATTTAAAGCTAAGTATTTCATGTTTTTGGTGCTATTGTCAATAGTATTGTTTTAAAATTTCAATTTCCACTTTTTCATTGCTATTATCTAGAAATATAATTGATTTTTATATATTGACTTTGTTTACGCTGACCTCATTAAGCTCATTTAATATTTCTAAAAACTATTTTTGTAGATTCTTTGGATTTCTCTATGTAGGTAATCATGTTATCTGTGAACAGAAATTGTTTTATATTTTCATTTCCAAGCATATGACTTTTATTGTTTTCTCTTGCCTTATTGTGCAGGCTCTGGGCTCTCCAGTGCAATGTTAAACAGGAGTGATGAGGTTAAATATCCTTTCCTTGTTCATTGATTTAGTGAAAAAGACTTTCACTATAATATATAATGTTAACTGTAGAGGATAATTTTATACATATATATAAAATATATGTATATATGTATATATTTATATATATGTGTCTTTTATAAGGTTGAGGAATTTCCAAGTTTAATAAGAGAGAGTCCCTTAGCCGAGTCGACTCATCAGAATAGCAAAAGCACTAGCTACTCAAAAGATGCCAAGGTTTTTAGGAGCTGTATGCCAGAGACAAAAGCCAAACATATATATATGTATATATTTTATATTGCCATAGGTACAGAAAAAATTTTTTTTATTATATCACTATGATATTTATGCTGAAAATGAGAAAAAATTTGAATAACGTGCTTTCCTTTAAAAATTGAACTCTCAGTTTTGAGAGGCAATAAAAAAAAATCCAATGTTTCCTGAAACAGAGCTTACTCGATTCGTCAAATATCTGTTAAGTATCATATATATGGAATAGGCAAACTCCCCAAATTATTCTAAAGTGGCATTTAAAAATATATATGACTCTACCTTGCTTAATTTAACTTATCTTTACTAGTTTGAGTCTTTTGGAAGAATAGATACTTCAGCTTTTTTTCCCCAATTTTCAGATAATTAATAATTAATATACTCTTTACTATTAATAATAAAAATACTATTAGTAATAAAATAATTTACATTTGCATATTGCTTTAATTTTTTTCAGTCAGTGTGGTAGTGATATTGACTGTTGCATATTTGATTGTGATATTTTAAAGCTGCGAATGCTGAATTGAAATAATATTCTTACATATTCTGTTTTCTCCTTAGAAATCTGGAATGTCAAAATGTGTGGGATAATTTAAGATTGGGACATGTTGAAGGGATAACATCAGTTTTCATGAAAGTGTCTCTTTCTTCAAACACCGGGGAAAAGAAAGCAAAACAAAACAAAACTTAGGTTCTAATTAGGCATCTGAGAAATTCCTGATTTTCTTAGCTATTTCAGGGGGTGGAGAAGGAAATGGACAAAAGAAAATGATTTTACAAGTGTCTGGTGATGTTAGTATTCCTTTGGACACAAGGCATTGAAATGTTAACAGCTGTTAAAAAAAGGGATATATTTGGGAGCAGTTTATATTGCAAGTTTTTAATTGTTTAGCACATTCTGTAGTCTTCTTCAAAGAAATTGATTTGATAACACTACCAAATACAATTTGAGATGGTTCAAAGAGGAAAAGATAGCTCCTACTAGGATATAGTTCAGTTAAACATGATCAAACTAATGTCCTGATTATGTTTAGTGGTCTAGAAGAAACATCCGATATTCACAAGGACTGAAAATGCCTAATTTGCCTGGAATGAAAAGGAAAGTGAGTCATAAATGTGAGAAATGTTCCTGGTTGATCACAGGTGTTATATTCACTCCTTTAAGGAGAGATGGACCTCCATACAAAATTGTTAGGATGTCAAAATTAATGACACCGCACAAACACCAAAAGGCAATGGAGAGATTAATTACTAATATAATGAGGCTTTTGAATTAAGCAAGGGAAGCTCTCAAACATGTCTAAAAATGTCTTGAGCTAGCAAGGAGGGGAGACTAGTCTTGACTTTTATTGAGGTTAGAAAGTGGAGGCAAGGTGAATGTACCTTTATGAAGGGATCATGTGGCTTGAACTCTCTGTCAGTGCCAAAGAAAGGAGCGCTGAGCTTTCTTATTGTTTTGCCCAAATGTATATTAATACATACCTTTTTCCATGATATGCATTATCTCCTAATATACTATATAATTTGCTTTTAAAAATTTTATTTATTGTTTATTCTCAGTCTTCCTACAACTACAACAGACATTTCAGGAATTCTGAATATTTATCTGTTGGGTTTACTGATGTTTTTATACTTTTTATACTGAGGTTTCCAAGTGCCAAGAACAGATCCTGGCACGTAGTTGACACTCAGTAAATATTTGTTGCATGAATAAGGAAGTCAATTAGTAATAGAAAGAGACACAAATAGATCCAGATGGAAACAGAGAACAATTGAGCCACTGTAAATGGGGAGAACTATCAGCACACCCTGCTGTCCAGGTACTGACCAAAGCCTTGGATCTAGAAAGAATTCTAGTCTCCAACCACATAAAAGTTCCTCTTAGTGGTATGTAAAATTCAGGGACTCTTTTTTACTCACCCATGTATGTCCTTAATATCATCACTATCCGAAATATCCTCTTTGAGTCTTTATTTCCCCCAATCAATGATGCATAACAAAACACAAGAAAGTTTCCTAGACTATGAGATGAAGCATATATAAAATTGACTTCAAAATAATTTTGGATCTTACTTAATATATGAATTTATAAAACTGTAACTGAGGAATATTCATGCAAGAGACTTGATTATTAAATGTATTCATTGATATTTATCAATTATAACCACATTTAAAACAGATTTGCATAAAGATAGCTAGTTACAGATTCTGTATCAATAATTCTTAGAGTAAACATTTTCAGTTAGAAAAACAAATTCAGGAGTGATTGTGGTGTTCTCTTGAAGCCTGAATTGAAATAGAAAATTAAAACAAACAAAATGAATCAAAACAGTCTTAAAGATTTAATACATTTACTATATTTATACTCTTGCGTCTGCATGTCCTTACATATGTTAACATTAGGTTTATAAGGTCAAATGTATTTTTTTCTTTGTTAATTGAATGAACTTGAGTAATTAGCTCTTTACTCAAGTAGAATCATTTTTTTTTTCCTGAGTAACTTCATATTTCAGCCTTTATTATTTGCAGATAAGATTTTAAAATAGTTCTTACTTTGAATCTTAATTATTTGAAAAAGCTTGACTTTGTTGACTATAACTCATCACATCAAACTTAATAAATGTCATATTCTAAAAAAAAACATTTAAAAATATCTGACTTCTCAAGAAAATACAATTTCTAAATTGCTTATGTTATGGTGCATTTTTTTTGTTTGTTTCTTAATAATAATTTTTAACTTCCACAATTCTGCTCTTCTTAAATATACAGATGATCCAAATGCAGATTAAGTGATTGAGTGCTTACCTTTGTGGGGTGCATTAGCTCTTTCGACCACTTGAGTGCATTTAGTAAATTGCTACTCCAGTGCATTAAGTAAAACTCTAATAAGCCTAAAATTGTTAATGCACTTAATAATTTGGCACTTGTAATTGCCAGTGATGGTAGTACATTTGCTTTCAGATTCTCATAGTAATGATTATGAAGAAAGAATTTGTGCCAAAAGAATTACATGGTTAACCATTAGAATTTTACGGGCTCTTTTAAACTTATTATAAACCCCTTTGTCATCCAATATTAAATAATGGGAATATTAAAGATGTTGCCAAAGATTTTGTTTCTTTTCAAAATACAAAGTTTATTCCCCCCTAAAATAAGAGAAATCACATACATATATCCTAGTATTCCATTGCTTCATTTTAATTTTCTCCTCATACTTAACTGAATTACCACTTTAAAACCCTCCTGGAATATTGGCACAATAAAATATTTAACAATTTGGGTTGGCAAGGAGTTAATGAGCTATTGTTCAATCCACAATATTAAAGTAGATATCAATTTTTTAATAGAAAAATGATGGCTCGTTTCTTACCTAAATTGAAGGCATAATCACATAATTTTAATTTCCTATGTTGTCCTAAATGAGTACTCTGTTATCATAGACAGCTACTGGTGCCAAGTAATTAGTCTTAGTCAATAGACTAGCTTTATGGCTCATTTAAAGCCCCCCATTATCTCTCACTACAGTGTGACTCACCTTGTCATTGTAACAATCAGAGAAGAAGCATTTTTTTTTTTTTTTAGGTATGCATTTTCTCAAGCATAAGCAAGTATTACACAAGATCCAATTTATCCTCCATGTTCCACTTCTGAAAGCTCAGCAGATTTTAGCATGTGTTTTTCAGGCATCCTAATTTCCTGGTACTCACTTCTTAATTAGTCAATGAGAGGTAAACTGGACTCTACAATTCTGAGGGGAATTGATGCAAGGGCTGTGTTCAATTCATAGCTCAGAATTGCCTGGAAATTGCTGTTATTCTTAGAGAGAGGGTGTCCATCTATCACACTGATGTCATTCAGGCTATCCCATGTGGATCATGAGTCAGTTTTTAAGCCTAACAATAAAATCACTTAATTTTTACTGTGTTTCTGTACACTTTTGTTATGCTCTGAAGAGTTTTTATCTCAGTCAGGTGTGAACATTAAATGGCTTAATTATTTATAATTGTTATCCATTCTTCTGTGACTACCGTTTTGCTGGGCACCAAGATTACGTTTTGATAGATCAGTCAAACTCCACAAGTTGTTATTCACCTTGGATTATTAAAACAGTTTGGTTCAGTTACTGAGATTCTTTCCTACACTTTTTAAGATAGAGATCTGTGGTTGACTTAATGATCTTCCCCTATTGAAGTCTCAGTGAGGTCCCAGTAGCTCAACTTCAGAATGAGTGTACCTGATCTGTTTCTCGTAACCCTCTCTTTTCTCCATCTTTACTCCCAGATGATGGAACAGGAGAAAAAAGAGGGAAAGAAGACTGTTTGATTTTGAGTGTCCATGGCAATTTAGCTGATTCCTTGATTTATAACATGGGCAGCCACACATTGGAAGTGGAGAATTTGTGTTCCTTTACATGTTGGTCATCATCACTCATTTATTTTGTGTTTTACAAAATCAATGAAAAGAAAGGCAAAAACCTACAGAGTAGACATTCAATTATAGTCTCCCACTGGGGTTTTTTGGGGGTGCTTGGGCTACATCTTCTATCAGTAGTCCTCAACCTTTTTTGGCACCAGAGACCAGTGCTCCTATGGTAATCTAACGCTTGATAATCTGAGGTGGAACTGAGACAGTGATGCTAGCACTGGGGAGCAGCTGCAAACACAGAGGAAACTTCATTCTCTAGCCCACCATACACCTCCTGCAGTGTGGCCCGGTTCCTAACACGCCATGGGCCGGTCCTGGTCTGTGGCCTGGAGGTTGGGCATCCCTGTGCTAACTAATCTCTATCTTTACATACATTTCTCTGTGTGGACCTTCTTTCCCCATGTTACAAAAGAGTGAGGCATATCTGCTCTAGAAATCTCATCTACTTTTTATGTCCCATATCTGGGGACCTCAAAAAAGCAGACATCTATCTTCCCTACATTTCAGGAACCTAAACTAGAGAGAGAGTTCTCAGTCACAGTCTCTCAGTGTTAAGTCATCCTGGCTAAAATGATACCTCCCAGCCCTGCAGATGAGTGGTTCTCTACTTGTCTCTTTTTAAAGTACTGTGGGCAATATCTTCAGGTGAAGGTTCTCAAACTGTAATATGCATAAGTTTTACTCAGGGAGTTTGTTAAATGCAGATCTCTGGGTTCAATTTCCCTGAATTTCTGATTCATTCAATATGGAGTCTCAAAATATATATTTTACCAAGCAATCCATGTGATTCTAATGAAGGTAGTCTTTAATCATACTTTTAAGAAATGCTCAAATGAGGAAATCAACAGTAAATAAAACATGGTTTCCGCCCTCAGGTTTATAATATATTAGGTGAAAGAATCTCTACTAAATAATTTTACAATTTAGAAAATATGTCAAATCAATTTTTCAGTTAATTATATTTTATTTAATTATTTCAAGCTATATTTGGAGAAAGGAATATATAGAAAATCAGTGGATCTTTTATTTATTACTCAAAAAGAACTTATTAATCATCAGTCAGTCAATATAACACTAGATACTAAATTTTTGAACAAAAAGAATAAAATCATAATTATGATTTAGCAGGAAAGTATTGGAAACACATCACACACATTATAGTGACCATCATAGAATCTAATATAATGTATAACACTATTTCTCAAATTATTAAATAAATGAGCACTTTTCTCAGAAGAAGTTGAAATTCTCTGAGGTTGCCTCAGTTAAAGGATGATTTATTGTAAGGATATGAGCTGAAATAAGAACACAGAGACTGTCCCAAAGCCAGGCTTCCTGAGCACTGGTTGTAATTCCAGGGTAGCTCAGCAGACTCTGCAGGGTTTATCATCTAGATGAGTCAATGTCTGTCCACATATCTTCTCAGGGACACTATATAAACTACTTTTTTTTTTCTTTTGTTCTCAATCTTTTTGTCCCAACTTTATAGCTTTTTCTCATGTTTTCAGGAGATCTACTCTATAGTGTTTCTTTCTCTTCAATGAGGGAACAGCTAATTCTAAACTCAACTGCATATCAAACTGATACTAGGCAAAAGGATCCAAGGAACCCTGATTCAGAATTTTGCAGCTTATCATCAGGTTAACATTCTTGCCAATTGGTAAGCACGATGTGCTTTAAATTTGGGGCCCAAATTTGAAAAAGGAGTCCGGAAACAAGAGAAAAAATATGTCTAAAGAGATACTTAAAACAATTTAGGTGAATATACCTTATATTTTAGTATCACGAAGGAAGTTGAAACTAACTGAGAAGATATAGCTGAAGAGATATAGCATGGAAGAAGAAAACATGAATAAGGTCTTATAGAGTGATTAAATTTTGGATCATTAGATCAGATTTCCATCCTTGCAAGAATATCAGCTTCCGAAAAAATTTCTAGTGGCTGGGGAATGGGCAACCCAAATGGCATAGATGATAGAGGCTCTGTTCATCCCTCTGGAGACAAAATCAAAGTTGTGATGGAAACAAGGAGCAACAGCAAAGAAAAATCGCCCGGGATCTAGATAGGCAAGCCACACGACTAGGGAGAAATCCAAGAAAGCACCTTGCAATGGCAGAAAGTAGGACAAGGTGAGGACACGGAGCAGACTGGTCCCAAGCGGCGGAGTGAGACGGAGGCAGCAGCAATGGCAGACGCTTCTTAAAAGGTCGCAACAAGAGTTTCAAGGTGACAGACCTACTCACTCTAAGCACCAGTGCCAATTCGGCTGTGACAGGATGAAGACCCAGGATCTACAACCAAGAATAATTTATCCAGCAAAGCTATCATTTAGAGTTGAAGGACAGATAAAGTGCTTTTCGGACAAAAATAAGCTGAAGGAATTTATCACCACCAAGCCAGTATTATAGGAAATGTTAGAGGGACTTCTTCAAGAAGAAAAAACATGTATCGAAAACAGGAATAAAGAATGATAACAACTACATTCCTATCAATAAGTATCTTAAATGAAAAAAATTAAGTGTTCCAACCAACAGAATGAATGAATGAAAGGGGAAATAAGATCTCTACATGTTACCTGTAAGAGACTCACTTCAGATTAAAAGACACAGACTAAAAGGAAGGGAATAGAAAAAGATATTGCTCTGATGGACCTAGAAGGTATTTAAGTCAGACAGAAGGATAATCACTATATGATTTCACTTATATGTGGAATCTAAGGAATAAAAAGAACAAACTAATCAAAACAGACTCACAAATATAGTGAGCAATTTGGTGATGGACAGAGGGGAGAGAGGCTTGGGGGTCTGGGAGAATGGAGTGAAAGGTTAAATTAGAAGTACAAATTAGCCGCTGTTGGATGGTCACAGGGATGGGGAGCACAGCATAGGGAATGCAGTTAGCATTAATACGTTGGCTAGGTGGAGGTTCAGGGGAGGGAGGGAGCAATTGGAGGGGACCGTTTTATGAACTATATAGATGTTTAACCAGTGTACTATATACTTGAAACTAATTAAAATAAATAAATTTAAAAAAAAAAAAAAGAATATTAGCTTCCCCCAGTGCCCACTTGTCTTAGAAAATGTGCAGAATTCCAGGGCTTTGTTTTCCCACTGTCGTAAGTCACAGCATGCCGACTATTTGCCAAGATTCAAATCAATAAAAAAAAAATATTGAATTCGAACAAGAAAAATTTATATAAAATATGCTAGTGAACCATGAGAGAATATGCTCAAGTGAACATGAAATAAAAAGGGGATTTTAATAGGCAACAGTTAGTGGAGAAAAACTTCTTTAAAAACTAATTATTGAGACAAACATTGAAGTAAAAGTATTCATGAGGAAGAAAAAGATATCTTGGAAAGAAAAATTTCACAAGCAAAATTACATAGTCAGGAGAACAAAGGGTATAAATATCAGTAATGCAAATATCAGTAATGAGAAGAAGAATGAATTGGTAGTATTTGCTGACTGATTACAATATAGAGAGATAATGAGGTAAAGAAAGATAGGAGTTGAAATCTATCCAAAATTTTGAATTTATATCTGTAGATATAGAATAAAATTTAAAGATAAAGGCAAAAGATATATATTTAGAGGTCAGTAGATTTAAAATTATGACCCTTCTTTTTCATATCCATGCACCTTTTAGAGAGAGAAAAAGGGGGGAGGCAAGGTCAAAAGACACCGGTCAGACTAAATAAATAATAAGATTTAATTTATATTTGGAGATTTTAGTAAAAACTTCAAGCGATGGCTTTTAAATCACAGTTTATGCTCCAAAGTTTAATACAAAAGCATTTATTCTATGTAATAAAAATCAGCCTTATGAGATAAAGGGACTGAGAGTTGAAACTTTACACATTTAAAAGGACACAGATAGAAGGCTTTTTTTATCCATCAAGTAAATTTGTGAGAATATGGAAAGTAGTCTTACCTGACTGTTCCAGGTAGGCATCTTTTAGATATCATGTTAAGAAATACAAATGTCTTTAGAAATTCACCTACCTTTCTGGGATGAATACTGTACACTTGGACCACTGTTTTTCCTGAATCGTTATGTTTTATCTACTTTTGTGAACCGGAACCCAGTAAAATCAAAGTCAATAAAAACGACCCATGAAAAAAGGCATGAAAATTCCTCAAAAAACTAAAAATGAATATATCATATGATTCAGCAATTTCGCTTTCGGGTATTTATCTAAAGAAAATAAAAACACTAATTTGAAAAGATGCACCACCATGTTTGTTGCAGCATTATTTACAATAGTCAAAATATGATCCTAGGTGTCCAACAATAGATAAATGGTCAAAGAAAATGTGATACATACACACACTGGAAGATTATGAAACAATGAAAAAGTATGAAATCTTGCCTTTGTAACAACATGGATGGACATAGAGGGTATTATGCTAAGTGAATTAAGTCAGGCAGAGGAAGACAAATACCATATGGTTTCATTTATGTGGCATGTCAAAGCAAAACAAAACTAAAACAAACTCATAGAAACAGAAACCAAAGTCATGATTACCACAATGGAGGGGGTGTGAGGATGGGTTAAAAGGGGAAGGGGAATATAGTCAATAATATTGTGATAAATTTACACCATGACAGATGATTGCTAGAATTAGTGGATGATCACATTATAAGGTATAAAAATGTTGAATGACTATATTGTATACTGGAAACTAATATAAACAGTATAAGATTGTGTGCCAACTATACTTTAAAAAATAAATAAATAATAAAAGTGATTTAAAACTCAAAAAAAAAAATTGATCAGGGTCTGTACAAAGAAGGAATCAACGTTTTTTTAGGTTGTAATTTGTGAAAGAGAATGATGGAAAAATGGAAATGGAATTGTGTATTGTTTCTACGTTCCTTTACTGCAGGTTCCTTTGATGGTTAGCATGCTTAATAATAATGATGAGTTTTTCTTAATGTCTTATTTTTGTATACACTCCATCATATACTAGTGCCAAAAATGAAATCAAATAGAAGTAAACAAGAGAAAGTATATATTATACTAATGTCAAATCTGTTCTAGGGATCAGTGTTAATTTCTAATTTATACAAATAAATAAACTATATAAGATTAATTTAATATATACCATGCTGTTTTTTTAATTGAAGTATAATTGACATATGACATTAATATCAGATATATAGCATAGTGATTAGATACATTGCAAAATAATATTTTTATTTTTTAATTAAAATATTACATCTTTGATTCCATTCTCTTAAATGTGATTGCATAATAATATAATAATGTCATAGTCATCTAAAACTGATGAAATCTAAAGTAATTATTTCAAAATTTTAAAATCAAAAGATGAGAAAAATTCTAAGTAAAATTATAATTTAAAATAGAGTTTCAATTTACAGAACTTCCTGATGACATAACCCCACACCTATGAGTTTTGTTTTTATTTTCTACATCTGGAGAAACTCAACTTTTCAACCATCCAAGCTATAATAAGTCACATAGAATTTTTGGAAAGATACAAGGTTTGAAAGTAAGAGACTTGATTTTGTGCCTTCACTCAACTGCCTTCTCATTACACCATATTAGCTTCTTTAAGCTTCAGATTCTTATCTATGACACTAACTACTACCACCATAGTAGGTAATGTATACTGACTGCTTAATATGTGAATGTAGTGTTCTGGGTACTTTGCATGTTTTAATTCATTGAATTCTCATATTAGAGACAGATCCTACTATCATCCCCATTTTATGGATGGGAAAATTAAAGCATAAAGGAAAGTAGATAAATAGGATCAGACAGCTTGTAAATACTGGAGCTGGGAGTCATACCCAGGCTATTTGACCATATTTAACATAAAACATTTATTTCGAATTGGACATAGTGACAATATTTAATTTATAGTGTTATCCTCCTTATCAAATAAAGTAAAATATGTAAAATATTCATTGCTTGCAAGATGTTTCTTAAATATTTATTATCATTTATCAAAAATATTTGTTAAATTATACTCCATGCCATTGTCCTGAAAGAAATTTAATTTTAAACATGATTGATATATTTAAAATGAGCAAAATTTTACATATATACATAAAGATTGTAAAAATCATCACACACTTAAATGTATATTTCATTTCCACTCATATACAAAATTGCGATATGTGTCCTGCTTATTCTAGTACAGTTCAGTCACTGGATACCCAACACTGAGTTGGTATGTACTATGTAGTTAAGGTTACTAGTTGACTATATTTGCAAGTAACCAATACAGATTTATCAAGATACAAACTTTCTAAATGTAAGTTAATGATTTAAAAATCACATATAATGTTTAACTACTTATTATAGTAAGCAGTAATGTGATTTTTGTCTTGCTTATTTTCTTTCTTATTGTCTTTCTTATTTGTCAACTAAATGTAGTTGACACATCAGAAGTTTTATGTGGCATAAATGTATCTCTGAATTTTCTATGGCCAAAACGTAAGAACTTATTTGAAAATGGAATCTTTATACTTTATCTTCTAAAATACAATGTGAAATGTGATACACAGCGGAAGAGAGATGTGTACAGTAATCATAGGTGCATATATGACTTTAGATATGAAGATTTTCTATTTGAAATATAAAGTTCAATGTTGATTTTATATTTTAAAATTCTATTTATTAAAAATAAATTCTAGCTTCTTAAAATCATTTGAGAACTATTTAGTTTCTAATCAGTTCTTGACATGTGCGATTCTTGGTTTTCATTTTTTCTGCTCCCCTTGCATTAAGGAGAAAAAAGAAAAAATAAATTTTCAGGTAATTTAGTAGAGAATGGATGCTTTATCAATTATCATTAATGGGCCATTATCAATTTATTTTCTAAATCATTCTCAAACCTATTAAGGGCAAATGATATCACAATATCCTAAAATGCCATTCTTCTCCTCTGCTTGCTTGCTTGCTTGCTTGCTTGCTTTATTTATTTATTTATTTATTTATTTATTTATTTTTTATTGGTAACACTTGTAACTGTTTTTACATTAATGCAGTTATTTTGTTGTTGGTGTGTTATTTGTGGGGGCAGTGGTGATGGCTGCATTTTTACTTCCACTAGAATATAAGTTCCATAAAAGTAGGTATTTTTCTTTGTTTACATTATTATGTTATTAGTACATAGAGCAATGCTTGGCTCACAGAGGTCACTAATTTTTGTTGTTGTTGTTAAATCAATGTACAGTTAGATGAATAGATATGTAATGCATCTATTACCTTTAAGAAGCCACTCACATTATTTGAGAAAACATTTTATTACAATTTAACAATTAAATAAAAATTAAACAACTTTAACTATAATGTCACTATGAAAACTTCCACTTCACGAAGTCATTGAAATTGATAGCAATTTCTACAGTTTGGGGACAGAAACAGTTGAAATAAAATATAGATTGTCCTCCAAATCCAATTACTTTGTTTTTAAGTAATTCTTCTTTTATACTTGCAACTCAGTTCTGGAAGGTTTGCTTGCAATACCTCATCAGATAGTGTTACTTTACTTAAGAATAAGAAAAGTTGAGTTATAAGAGCTTCCTTAGAAATGAGCATATTTAACCAGACTCCCTCAGTATAGCTTCTTCCTCAATTGACTGTAGAGCATCACAGTTTTCATAAGTATATATATATTTTTTTAATTAAATCTAAGTTTCAGTTCAAGCTAACTTCTCAAAAAGATAGTTTGCTTATATTACATCTTCAGAATTGTTAATACATTTACTTTATAACTTTTACTAATAAGTTTTTTAAAATAATGGTACTGAGAGAAGAAAGGGCTCTTTGAACAACTGACCTTCACAGTCTCACATCATCCTCCCTTCATAGACACTGCCTCCCTTCCGCTTGTTATCACCCCATTTTGGCTACTATAGGAGCTTCACGCTATAAAGGGATGCTGGGTTAATGAGCTAAGTCAAGTCCTTTGAGCTTGCCTAAGAATTATCTTTGGAAATAGAGTGTTATCCTATTTTCAATGTGATTCCCTATAAGTTTTGCAATGAATACAAGAGTGGAATCAATAAGGAGCAAATACTAGGTGGACGGGATATATTTAAAAAACATTTACTAAGAATTGAATAGAGTGACTGAAAGCCTGTGCATAAATCTTTTCCTCAAGGTCTTTTTCCCACCTAGAAGATTGAGACTAGATTACCTTAAAAATACAAAAGCAAAGTCTACTTAATTATGATATTAACTTGAGAACAGGCAGTGTTAATCCATTTTGTTCACACTGCATTCCCAGTTCTTAGCCCTATGCCTAGCTCATCAAAGCATGTTACATAAATGTGTTGAATTAACATATACTTGAAGGAATTAATCTGCAAGTGAAAAGAAAGTGTAAGAACGGTTATGAAATCAACATGACTGTTATAAAGCTTACACTCTGGTTGATAAAAGCAATTCATCTGCTTTCCCCTCAACACTAAAGACCCAACCAACTCTCAATGAAAAAAAGGGAATTCAAATGTAAAAAAAAAATCTGAGAAATTTGACAAATCAAATTATAGAATTAAAACTACTTTTAAAAGACTGAAATGTTCTCATCAGCAAACATTTCTTAAAACAGAATTTTCCTTCAAGAGAAGGGATTACATTTTATATAGGCACTGCTCTTATCCAACTGAGTTTCAAAAAATCAATATTTTTTCTAATCTTAGTCTTAAAGATAGCATATAAATTCATTTAAAAAAATAGCAGTAGCAATTTTAGAAAACATTTGTAAAGAGGCATGAAATTCTTCTTAGATAATTAATTATAAATATAAATACTAATCTCCCCTACCCCTTTGACTTATTTAAATTCTACCTTTATGAAATTCATCTCTACTTAATTTCAACATAGAATTAACATTCTAGAAATCTTTTTTTGATATTTATAGCCAGGTGGAAAAAGCCATAGTACTTCTCAACAAACTATTTTTGGGGGTAGAATTACCAAAATAGATGTCTTTCCAGCTAAGTCATACCATACACTTAAACCTCTTAGTTCTCAGTGTGACAGAAAAAAAAATTATATATTTTTTGGTATCAGAATATTTTGTTACCGCATGGCATTTCCAATTCTTCCCTTGAGCCTCATTCAGTGCAAAGGATGAATGAAGGCGATTATTGAAATTTAAACACCATGTGTTCTTGTACAATTTCCAATGTGGCTCTAGGTCCAAATTGCAAAGCATCACAAAGGATCTGAGTCTCGCTTATTCATGTGCAAACAGCTATATACAAATAACACTAAAATAATAGAACTGGTTGTAATTTTACAAACCTTAAATATCTATATGTTACAGATAATCTCAAACTAAACATAATTAAATTTTGATGAGAATATTAATTTCAATTTTATCTCCTTGAGCTATTATATGACATAGGTTTAATGATTTCTTCTTGTCAAAAGATGAGTATGGCTGCTGAAAGAAGGTTACTAAAATCTTTTTTCTAAAATCACAAGGTTGAGAGAAATAATCATGTGTCTAGAATTTTCAATCAGATATTATATACATATGTGGATATATACATATATACATGTATACACAATCAATTGTGTGTGTATACATAATTGCAAATAACTGACACATCCTAATTATTGGCATTCTTTTTTGTATTAAAGATTTTTTCTAATTGTCCTATCATCTTTCAGAACATCCAGATGAATATATTCTACATATACTATAATTTAGCTAAAACAGAACTTAAACCATAAATTCCATTAATATATTAATTCCCTTTTATCTGCAAACAAATAATCATGGGATTATGAAAAAGAATATTATACTGACAAATATTAAAAGACCCTGATTTTATTTTTATTTATTAATTTTTAATTTTTTCAATTATAGTTAACAATTAATATTATATTAGTTTCAGGTATACAGCATAGTGGTTATACATTTATATAACTTACAAAGTGACCTCCCTGATAAGTCTAGTACCCAACTGGCACCATACATAGTTGTTGTTATTAGCTGTATTCCCTATGCTCTTCTTTACATTCCCATGACTATTTTGTAACTGCCAATTTGTACTTCTTAATCCCTTCAGTTTTTTTCTGACAGCCCCCGAAACCCCTCCCCTCTGGCAACTATTTGTTTGTTCTCTATATTTATGAATTTGTTTCTGTTTAGGCTGTTCATTTTTTGTCTTTTATTGTCTGAATTATTTCACTTAGCATAATACCCTCGAGATTTATTCATGTAGTCATAAAGGATAAGATTTCATTCCTTTTTATGGCCTTTTAATATTCCATTGTGTATGTACCACTTCTTCTTCACCCATTCATCTCTTCATGGACAGTTAGGTTGCTTCCATATCTTGGCTATTGCATATAATGCTGCAATGAACATAGGGATGCATATATATATTTTTAGAATTAGCGTTTTGGATTTCTTTGGATAAATACCCAGAGGTGGGGTTGTTAGGTCATAGGTAGTTTTGTGTTTAATTTTTGTTTTCTATAATGGTTGCATCAATTTACAATCTCACCAACAGTACATGAAAATTCCCTTTTCTCCACATCCTTTCCAACACTTGTTTTTTGTTGATTTATTGATGATGGGCATTCTGACAGATGTGAAGTGATATCTCATTGTGGTTTTAATTTGCATTTCTTTGATGATTAGTGACAGTTAGTATCTTTTCATACTGTCCATCTGTATGTTCTCTTTGGGGAAATGTGAAAGACCCTGATTTTAGTTCTGGCTTTATCAGTCATGTAAACTTATAAAGTTACAGAATCTCTGTGTTCCGGTTTCCTAATCTATAAAATGCATATAGTATTATTTGTTATGACTATCTCACTGAGCATTTGGAACTATCACATTATTGTTTTATTAGAAAGTTTGAAGACAATTAAATTCTATAAACATAAATAATATTAAATATTGTAAGAAAACAGATGATACAGCAGGAACAATAAATTTTTTATTTTGTACATTCTGATGTACACATTTCAATGATTTCTTGAACATTTTTTCTGTATATATATACATATATATATGTGTGTGTGTATGTATATACACACACATATGTTTATTAGTTTGGTTTCCTACATATTTAGTTTAATTTAACAAATATTAATTGAGCACCTAGTATATGCCAATTTTGAAACTGGCATTGCAGGAATCAAAATTAATTAGAAATTCCTGCTCTTAAGGAGCTTACAGTCTCTATTAAGGAAACAGGACAAGGACCCAATAGTTATAATATGAAGCAAACTATCTGTTTCATAAAAGAGGAGCCAAGAGGTGTTATGAATTTCAAGAAGGATAATAGGTAAAAAAAAAAAAAGTAGCATTTAATATGAATGTTCGAAATGGGTAGAACTTCTCCCTCTCCACCTCTCCAATATCATAAGCTAGAAGTCATTTTAATCAAGTGGAATAGTAAGATAAAACTCAAAAGAATTTAGAAAGGCTAAATATGTTCTGGGAAAGGTATGCTTTCTTAATAAAATCACAATGTACAGTAATTTGGCAAGAGATATTGGAAAATTTTAAGAAAATTTGTGGGTATACACTTAGGCATCTGTACCTCAGTCTGAGTGCGAAAGATAGACACTAAGAATCCCTGAGTAGGGGACTGACATGTTGAGGCTCTACAGTCTTATAAAGGAGTGGGACTTCATTTTGGAAGACCAATTTGACAGAGTTATGGGAACAAGGGGCGTAAGGGCAACGACATGAGTTAGGATGTTATTACTCTGTGATTTTCTGTGAAAGCAGAATGGAGTTTAAATAGGGTTAAAGAGGATCGAAGTAAGGAGGCAATACTGATTAAATTTAGGACACAAAAGAAATGGAAGCAAAGATGATTCTATAGGTTCTGAACATAGTTGAACATATTTCTCTAGAAGAATGGTAGCATAACAGTGGCCAAATTAGTGAGAGAATTCAGGAGGAGAATTTGTTTTTCAGGAATTAAGAGGCAGTTTATTACTGATTTGGGCTATAGGGAGTAGTATTCAGCATAAATTTCGAATCTGTATATGTGATACAAATGTAGAGAATAAGATCAATTTAAAGATTATTCATTGAAGGATTGTTCTTTCTGGTCGTGAATGGGCTGGGACTAACAAAAACTAATTTAAACTGTTGAAAATATTTTTAGTTAAATAGAGAAGAAAGAATAGGTGACAAGCAGACAATAGATAGTATCCAAAGCAATCAGGAAAAGCCAAAAAATATGATAGCACATACTAATGTTGGTAATTTCAAAAAGTTGGTCATTTCAAAATTTCAAAAAAGTATGATGAACATCATAAAAAAGAATAAAGCGACTGAAGAGAGTGAATCTTTGGGGAAGCCTTTGGACTTGGTCTCTAAAGGATCAAAGTGGGGAGGATAGAGTCATTCACTTTAGCTTAAATATTTGACAATCTACTTTGGATGTTTTAAAAAATGGTCAGCAAAATAAGCAAGTTTCCTCTAGTTTCTTAGAGCTTATAGTGTGGTAAGGAAAACTCACGATAATCGAATACACAAATATTCAATTAAACATTTGAGAAGTGCTCTAAATGAAAAGAGAGGAAATATATAATAAAGGAAACTGATTTGTTCTAAATGATGAAGAAAAGATTCCCAGATAAACACCTTTATAAACTGAGATCAGGAATAAATGGGGCAAAGGAGTAAGGGGCTTTGAATACTTGAGACATAGGAAAAGCAGACACAAAGGCCCTGAATATGGAGGCAACATTGGAGAAAGTGAAGAAAAGCTGTGTCTGAAGCAACATGAGCAAAAGGGAGAGTGGTAAGATAATCATCTATTCCCTCATCTTAATTTGATGAGTGCCAACTTTAGATTAGGTAACATAATAGCTACTGGGGAATACTCCTCTCCCCCTTAGTGAAAAGGGAAGATGAAGCTGGATGAATGAGAAGCAGCCAAATTATGCAAGTTTTTTTTTCTTCTTTAAGGAATTCAAGTTTTATTTGGCAAGTGGTGGTAAGCCATTAAAGAACTTTAAGAAGGAGAGTGAACTTGTATTTGTATTTTAAGATAATCATATAAACTACAAGGTAAAGAATGACAGTGGGTGGTAGTATAGGAGTCTACAGTGAGAAACTAGAGCAGTATCCTAACAAAAGTTCATGGTAACTCTGTCTATGGTAGTGATATTAGAAATGGTAGCAAATAGATAGATTCAAAATGTATTCCTGAGGCAAAAATCAACAAGATGTGATAATAAATTAAATATAAGGGATGAAGAATAGAAAAGGATCAAGATTGATTCCCAGATTTTTGGCTTAATATTATAATGACTGTTGATACCACTTTAGATATAAGGAACACTGGAGAAACAGCGCTATTAATACACCAATGAAAAACAAGGTTTTGAAAATTTTTATTCAGTAGTGATAATGAAAACCATCAGTTCAGCACATAATCTTAGTCTCATTGCTGACTAATAACAAGCATTGGTCAGATGTTTGTCTGAGACTATCAGTGTGTGTCCATGGAGTTCATCTCTCTATGTGTGGCTAATTAGGATGAGGTTTGAATTTGCAGGATGGGCCTCATTTGCACATGGTCAAATCAACAGAGCTAACTGGGCCAAAGATGAAAAGAAATTCACTCATTGTGATGGAGACTACTTTCACGTACAGTGTGCTATTTTCCAGAACAAATAAATACAGTTGAAAGACTATAATTGAGAGCAACGAATAATTAGTGTACAAAAGGGAAAAGATGAAAGTGAAAAAATAGTCTTGAAGAACACATACATTATATTCTAAAACACAAATTCTGCATATTTCCCCTGACATGTAAACTCTTCATTATTATTCATAATTAGTGTACATATATCATTTTCATTAACATACAAACAAGATTTTCGCTTTTTTAAATTAAATATTTCTTACCTAAACTTTGATGCCTCATTAAGTAGAGTGAACTTTGACTTTACAATCTTACCTGATTTCCTTTGCCAAAGTGCAACATTAAGTGATATTTTGCTCTTGATAATTATTCTGTTTCACTATCCCAGCACATCCCTAATACCTCCCCAGGCAGACACAGTTGTTCTCCTCACTTTCTTATGTTATCATGTAGGATGCCTAAAGCTATATTTTCTAGGCCAGCAAAATCTAGGGAAGATCCACTTTTGAACAAGAAGAAACCCAAAGGAAAATTTTTCTTACGCTGAGACATTTTCTTCTTTTTCTTTCCTCAGCTTTTTTTTTTTTTTCAGGACTATAAATTAATATATGTTTAATGTCAAAAAATTAAGAATCCAGGAATAAAACAGAATACGAAACTCTGCTAAACCATACATACCAGACAGAAAGAATTTAGCAGCTTGGGTGTGCATATTTTTATAAATATCTCAAGACTACATGTAATGTTATATATGTTTTGAACCTAACAATATATAATAGATATATTTATGTTAAAAATTTTTGAGCACATTTAAAAAATAATTCCTGTCTCTTCTATGAATAAACCATTGTCTTAGTTTGGTTCTCTCAGAGGCAGTCTTTGAGACAAAGTTTTGGTGCAATATTTTATCTGGAAGATGATTCCAGGAAATTCTAATAGGAGTACAAGGAAGTGATAAAAAGAAGGAAAGGCATTCATTAAAGAATTGCTTTTAATCCAAAGACCCCTGTGGATAACGAACTCGGTCCCACTGGGAAACTCTGGTAGTTTGTAGAACAGGCATCTCGGAGTTTTCTCCCTCAGAGTGAGAAAGCTGAGCCATTAAGCATCTGTTAAAGGCTGCTGGTGCATGGCAGTTAGCGGGCTGGTTGAGGTGGTGTTAATTTCTGGCACTTTTGACCTGTAGTGAGTGGGTAAGCCCTGGCTCCTGAAGAAATGCCTCACACCATTGGCAGTTGTCAGGCTGCACTGCAGTTCTAAATCTGGAGTAGATATGAGAAGAGCACGATCATGCTTTATTTAATCATTCTCTTACTGGTGGGCGTCTAGATTGTTTCCAATTTTATTTTTGCATTATAAACCACCACAGTATCATTATATATGGTTATTTGCATAACAGTCAGATTTTCCATGATTTAATTCCTATAAGCAGAATTAAAGAAGAATTTGAAAAATTAAAAGCAGTAATCTTTGGGTGTGTTTTGGGATAAAGAGAGGCAACTTTCTTCTTAGAGGAAAGTTTTTGTGGAGTGGTCATGCCTTATCATATAACTATAAATGTAACATTCTAAGTTTAGACTTAATATCTAAATTTAATATCTAAAATTTAATCAAATTTTATTTAGATATTTTAGATATTGTTTGTCTCATTTATTTCTTTATTTTATATCTTCTATTGTTGTTCTGAGAAAATATCAGTATTTTTGACCTAAAATAAATGTACCTAACATTATAATGAGTTAAAATTTGTCTAATTTTCATCTTAAGAACATTGATTTTAAAAAAATAACAGAGAAAAAATCTTTAATATCTGCAGCTAGACAAGTTCATAGACTTAACACTATAAACATACTAAAAAATAATGATATATTGGACCTCATTAAACTAAAAACTTTTGCTTTGCAAAATACCATGTGAAGAGGATGACAAGACAAGGTATAGGTAGGGAGAAACTACTTAAAAGCCACATATCAGGCACATGACTTATGTGTAGAATATGAAAATAACTCTCAAAACTCAACAGTAAAAAAAAAAAATCCTATTAGAAAACAGGAAAAGGACATGGCTAGACATTTTACAGAAGAAAATATTCAGATGACAAATGAAAAGATGTTCAACATCATTAGCCACTAGCAAAATGCAAAACCACAGTGAGATATCACTACACGCCTATTAGAATAGTTGAATAGAAAAGTAGTGACAACACCAATTGTTGGTGAAAATGCACAGACATCGGATCACTCATATATTTCTGGTGGGAATGTTAAATGGTATATATGCTCTGGAAAGCAATTTGACAGTTTCTTATAAAACTAAGTATATAATTACCATATCACCCAGTAATTCCACTCCTGAACATTTACCTTGGAAATGAAAACCTACATTTATACAACAATCTGTAAATGACTGTTCTCAGCTGCTTTATTTGCTATAGCCCTACACTGCAAACAACCCCGATGTCCTTCAGTGGGTAAATAAGTAAACCAACTGCAATACATCTATACTGCACAATATTATTCTGTAATAAAGAAGTATAAACTATTAATACATGCCACAACTTGGATAAATCTCCAAGTTGCTGAGTGTAAAAAGTCAGTACTCAAAACTTACATATATATGGTTGAATTTATATAACATTCTCGAAATGACATAAATGTAGAAATGGAGAAAGATTAGTTGTTGCCAGAAGTATGGAGTAGGTGTGTGTGTGTGTGTGTGTGTGTGTGGGATGGGGGAGACAGGAGAGAAGTAGATGTAGTTATAAAAAAGGCAACACTAGTCTACAGCCATGCCACCTTGAACAAACTTGATCCCGTCTGATCTTGGAAGCTAAGCGGGGTCAGGCCTGGTAAGTATTTGGATGGGAGACCACATAGGAAGACCAGATGCTGTAGGTGCAATCTGTGAGGTCAACCAAGGGTTGCCTCGCCTAAAAAATAAATAAATAAATTTAGAAAAGGCAACACTAAAGGAGTTCTTGTGGTGATTGAATTGTGTGTCTTAACTGTGATGATGGTGAATATGTGTACATATAGATGTAATAAAAATGCTTAGAACTAAATACACACACAATTACAAGATGTTATCACTGAAGAAACTGAGTAAAGTGTACATGGGATGCCTCTATAGTCTTCCTTACAACTGCATGTGAATATAAAATTACCTCAAAATAATAGCTTAAAAAAATGAGCAGCATTTCTGTCTGGAATATAAACACATATGTAAATCTCAATGATAACTTTTGAAGAATGCCAAACTTGTGCTCATTCACTAAAACTGGTCTAGTTTTTCTAACTTATTTTTATATCTTAAAATTTAAAAAAAAATTATAAATATTTGCCTAAAATATTTATATCCTAAAATTCAAAAAATAATCTACATTTTAAAGTAATGTCAGAGAGCTTACTTCATTTGGGGGCTAATACATTTTATGTCGGATCATTAAGAAAATTAAATAGTGTAGAAAATTCTTGTCTATTTTCAAGATAAAACAAGAAAAAGGAAATTAGAGTTAGCCATGAGAAAAAATTTTAAAAAACTTATTTTGAAAGATGTTATTTTATTAAGCCAATAGTAAAAATAAACAAATAAATAAATAAATAAAAATATTTTTCTCCTTGCCAAATACTTGATACACGTTGTCTCATTTAGTAATCATGACATCATAAGGTGGGTGTTATTATTACCATCTATTTTTACATGTGAGCAAAGACGTATGTGATACTTTTTAAATGCCAGTAATGTTCTAAATGTTTTACATATGTTAGCTCATTAAGTAGATACTCCCTTTTACAGAGAAGGGAGCTGACGGAGATTACATAATGAAGAATCCTAACAGTCAGACTCTAGAGCTCACCGCAGTGTCTCCAGGAGCACTAGAGCATAGAGATTTTAAACCATCCATTCAAGGTCACACAGCTACTCATGGTAGAAATCAGGATTTGGACTTACATTCTTCCCACTACACAAATCTTTATCAAATTGTGGTTGTTTGATCACAAATATCAGAATCATTTAGGGGCTTGGTTTAAAAACCTATGTCTTCCTAGCTCTATTGAATCAAAACCTCATGTGCCAAGACTCTGAGTTTCATATTTTCAACAACCATTCTAGGAGATTTCGATGCGCATTAAAGTCAGAGTCCAACTGCATTATATTCCCAAAGCAGGTTTCCTATGAGGTACAAATGAAATATATAGTATAATTATAAATGATGTTATATTCCATTAATCTTAAGATTTTTTTTTCCCAATTTAACGTCTCTGAAATAGGACTCCTTGTTGTAACTGATGGTATCTTGCAATCAAAATAAAAATATGTACATAAAATAATGTTGTTTTACATTTGATATAGTATGGAAGTTCACTGGGTAATAACATACAAAAGACATTGCTTATTAAACACTGTTCTTTTCAGTTCTGAGTCACACTGTAAAAAGGTGCCCGTGTATGTGCTGTGAGAGACAGGGTGATGGAAAGAGGACTGGAAGTCATCTATCACACCTAGACTCACATACCTCATGCATAAATCACTAATCATTATGGGTCAGAACAGATGAAATGATGTGTGTGAAAACAATTTAAAAACAATAAATCATTATATAAATGGAATGTGTTCATATGCATGGACTTGAAGTAAGCTTATAAGGGAAAGTGAAAATAATTTGAAAATGCTCATTTCCAAATTTGGCACACATGCATTATAATAAACATTAAGATCCTCAACATTACCCTGCTTCTTTCTCAAGAATAGCAAGCATATCAATAAAAAGTTAGTGCTCATTAGTGCTTGCTATGCTCTAGGAAATTAAATGTTTTACATAGTTTATGTCATTTGAGCCTCCCGACAATTCTATGAAATATCCTATTATTGTTATTAACATCCCTATTTTACAGGAAAGGAGACTGCATTGTTAGGGACAT
>NW_006442512.1:8508860-8518969 GCF_000325575.1 Pteropus alecto | reverse complement strand
AAGAGTGTGAACAGAGGCAGTCTGAGATAGGAACCTGCTTGGTACATCTGTAAAAAAAATTTAGACTAACCTACACATGTGAATCTACATAACCAGGAGAAAGTGGACAGCCAGGTTGCAACCATAGTCACTGCAAAGGAAAAAAGAGAAAGCAAGAGGAGTATGTGGTAAAATATTTGTGTGTATATGTGTATATGTGTGTGTGTGTGTAGCTTGATCTAAATATTTTATTTTCATATTTTAGATTATGCATCTCTACAAAATGCATTCGGTTATGTAATTTTCCTTTTCTTCCTTTTTATTAATATGAACACTCCATTTTGTTTAGTTTCATTTTTAAATGCATTATCCACATCTATTCCTATGGTCTCCTGTGACCTAGTTGTTTATGTTTCTGTCGTAGAAGTTCTATCATTTTGTTCTCTGAACCTTTCCATGTATCTGACAGCCTGACATTCCTCTTATTCTATGTTTTATGTACTAGATATGTAATATGCACTTGCCCTCTGGAAAATTGTGAAATGAATGCAGTCTTTGAAATACTATACCTCCTCTTTTCTCATGCTTCTCCTTCCTGTTCTTTCTAGTGTAGGTCCAGTGTTTTCTCAGTCAATTTTGCTGGATATTTAAAGACTGTGATTTGATAAAATATTAACTCCAAATATTATAGACTAATATGTTTCCCTTATGGGAGTATTTATAGTTTGAAAGATTAAATAGAGAAAGCAACACTAAGCATGAAAGAATGGACTGCTGAGTGAGGAATTGCAAGCCTTAGTGAGGGATGTTGATTTATAATGGATACCTTCCATACCCTCAGAAACTTTAACATACGAAGTCCTTTTGACTGTATGCAAAATCCCAGTCTTGTTCATAATATTGTCAAAAACTAAATCAATGCAAAAGTAAAGATGTATGTTTATTTTATTAAAAAATTATAGTTGACTGTACTACTTATTTTTTTATTTACTTAACAATTAATTATTATGTGGTTGCCACATATCAACACTGTGAAAACTTTTATTTTGGGCTCACTGGCCTGTTTGTATTAATTGCAGAAATTAAAACATATAATTCAAAGCAAAAACAAAATAAAATAGCACAAATTAATAGTCCTCTCTGATCAAAAGTTTCCCATTTTGAAAATTAATTTGTTTCTTATTATCTTGTTCTGTGTGTAAGAATCTAGTTTTTGCTACCTAAAATATTACCTAGTAAATAAAAATCTTATTTTTATAATTTTTTATAAATCAAATTATTATACAACTTTAAACATATTTGCATTTTTAAATATACTTCATTTCAAATTTAATGTATCATAGGATTCCAAGAAATATATACTACAATAAACTCTAAAAAGGACCTAAGTCTTTGAATTTAGCTAGATCTCATATGATCTGTCTAATGTAAAATTAAGCATAATAGTCTATATAGCATTATTCTCATATATAATAATGGTATCTAACACAAAACATGCAAAATTAGTCTCATTTTCCTTCGTTTAATCATATAATGATTATTTGCAAAAACATTAACAGCATTTGCCCTTTTATTAAGAAATATAATCGTTTTCTGTTAAACTCAGAAGTGCCAGAAAGTTGTTGCAAATGCTTAAACTGATGTTTCAGTAGCGTTGACTCATTTTTCTCAGTGTACAGAAGTTATCTTCTGTCCGTAAAATTTCATTGATTTTATAACTGAAAGTGACATTGCTGCTCAATGCCTGGCTTCATTAAATAAGTCTGTTCTAAATATAGCTTTAAATCATATATTAATTCAGTAATCATTAATTCAATAATCTCTATAGAATCTAGCTAAATTGGAAGTTCTTACACTTGTAAAAAGTCATAGTCCTTGCCATGGAGAAGGTTACAATATCAACTGGGAAGCGGAAATTCAGATAACTAAATAATACTTTGAAGGAATATGAGTGCTATAAGAAATCAAATATGGTAAAATCCTTAATTTGACTAAACAGCTTATGGAGAATAAACAGTACTTTAACATGTAGTTGGGGGTAGTTGCATTGATTTTTAAACATAGTTAATAGGTTTGTTAATGTTAATTGTATTTGCATTTCCAAAATTTCACTGATATATTTACAGATATAATACCAAAGACAAAGAGAAAACTAAGCTAAATATGCCATAGGAAAACAACAATAACTGAGTTAATTTTTAGAATTCTATTTATGCTTTAGTTCACTCAAATCATTGTCAAGCAGTATTGTTTCTCTCAGAAGACCCACATTTAGCTGACAGTGCCCCCATGAAATATGTGATTAAAATTATCAGCCTCGATAACATTAGAGTTGTTAATCTATAGTCAGTTATTTCACTTATTATACAGAAGACTAGCATTACTAAATTGAGCCGTAATTCTTAAATCACAGTTCATTCAGGAAGATTTTAGTGCTTCCTTGTTTAACACAATGTTATAAATGATCCCTCACAAAGGATGTAAAAACCAACACATATCTTTAATGGGCTAATTGTGCTTCACTGCAGTGTTGAGTCTATAAAAGCTTTTTAACAGTGAAAGAAATCATGCATTTTCATCTTAATTTGCAAATATAATTGCCATTTAAATATCTTTCTGTTTCTAACTTAAGTGCTCTATTGACAGCAGAAATTTCCCCAAAACACTAATAGAGTATTTAACATAATTTTATTTATTGAAAGAAAATCCAAGGGAAAATAACATACAGCTATCTGAAACTATTTAGCAGAAGGAAAATATCAAAAGGAAAAAGTAAGTTAAATCTAAACTTTGAGATCTAAAATGTAACTAATATTCAATATAAATTTAACACAATGTATATTTGATTAAACTTATACATTTAAATATACTGATGAGATTCAAGAAATAAAAGTGATACCCTGGAAATCCAGGACAACAATTAAGAGCCATAGGAAAACAAATGAAACTAACAAGCTAATCCCTATTTCATAGAATTTTTCATCATTTTATTGAAAAATAAGAATACATTTTAGCTCAACTCATGGAAAATTAGTACAATTGAAATTAAATTCAATCAGTTGTAAATATTCCCTTGAGAAAATGATTTCAATTTCTACTCAGAGTTTAACCTCTGCCCTACGCAAAATTTTGAATTCCATTTTCTTACTTTTAATATACTC
The DNA here is from genome assembly GCF_000325575.1 of Pteropus alecto. Taxonomy (NCBI): domain Eukaryota; kingdom Metazoa; phylum Chordata; class Mammalia; order Chiroptera; family Pteropodidae; genus Pteropus; species Pteropus alecto. The sequence goes on along the minus strand of NW_006442512.1, from coordinate 8,515,829 downwards.
GATGTGGATTCAGGGTAGTGCAATTACCACTCATAACTTATTAAGCTTTATATTAATAATGTCAATAAAGTAGTCCATATACAAATACATGGAATATTTATCTCTCCCTAACTTTCACTTCTGTTTCTAAGCAGACATGAACATATGATGGATTGATTCTGAATTGACATATTTCACATTAAAATTTCCAGTCTTTAAGTCTTACTTTTTCTATGTAATAACATACATATTTATTTATAAATATTATGGATACTCAGCAAAGAAGTTTTTATATTAGATTTGAAAAAGATGTGATCATTCAGTGGTAGCTTTTCTTCTAAGCTAAAGTAGAAAATGCCAGAGACATTGCTTTTTAAAAATAAGCACTAAGAAAACTAATTAAACTAGTTAGCTACAAAGGGAACATTGTAGGAAGGGCAATAGCTTGGGATTGAACCCTATGAATTTATTGTTTTCACAGAAAATGTAATAACTCCTCATTGACATCAACTACCCAGTTGCAAGAAGAGTATACCTTCTGCTTTGTTGAGACACAGACGAAGCAATTAGTAAGAAGTAGTCATCAACCAAGAAGAGAATGAATAGGGAGTAAAATTTTTCCAGTTTAAATGTCTGTTGAGAGGCCCTGATCATTGAAAGGCACATTTAAAAAAAATATTTCGATAAAGAACATGCATTCAAAATAATCCATTGAAATCACTCTGTCAAAATCAGATTAATTGTCTCCATCTTTCAAATCGATAACCAAAAAATAAAAAATAAAAAACAGATAATGAAAAATACCACAACCAGTTTCATACAGTCTTAAGCATAGAACTAAATTAATTAATTGTTCTTCAAATAACATATTTTGACAGATAAGTTTATTATAAAGTCTGTAAAATAAAAATGCATGTTTGATAAAAAGTTAGTACAATTGTCATTCATACTGTGTCATATTTTAAAATATAAAAGTAAAGAATGGGATTATTTTTACTATTTGTAACATATTATAACTGACTATCTGGTTTGTAATTCTGATTATTATAATTATCATACTTTATTGCCATGCCAAAGCTAATTCTGTGACATATGTGAAATGAAGTATCATTAATTCAGCCTATTGCATGACTTGTGGTGTACCATGCATCTTTCAAGTCTCTTAAAGAAAATTTAATAGCAGGCCAAACTTCTAACCTACTAAGTACCATGAGCCACAAGAAACTGAAAAAATCATTTTAAACCAGGGATACATAGCTTATTGTGATTCATAACGGAACTAAAAAATAGGTAGCAGAAAAAAAGGGGAAAAAAAGCAGGGCTAGATATGTATATCATGTATGCAAAAGAAACTCAGATTTTTAAAAAGCAAGAAATAAAAATTGTTTTTTTTTAAATAATGCAGTCAATGAGTATATAATATAAACCCTACAAATATGATGGGGCAATTATTACTATTAAAAAGTAATAAAATTGGGCATGATTTGGCACTTCTAGAAACTTTATTGAATTTCAATATGTAAGGTGCCATCGGTTTTGGGATGCACTATTATTTTATAACATCAGTACACAGAAATGCTGTCGTTTATCATTAAAATATGCCCGATTGCAGAGATATTAAAGTGTAGAGAAACAAGCATCTTTGAACTGATGACACAAAGTAATGCTCCTAACTAATCAGGGATCAATTACTGGCAGTAGGAGATTACGTAGTATAATCTTTTTCCCAGAAAATTAAAATCTCCATTGCCTGATGCCTTCCTATAAAAGAACAACAACAAAAATTAACATCAATTACACTTAAAATGTATTATAAAAAAAGAAAAAGGGAAATATGTTGGTGAGTTCAACTCATAATAAACACACAAAAAAATTAGGAAAAGGAAGGCAGTGGGTAAACAGGTAAGTGCTTTAAAGTTGTCATTATCATCAATATTAAAGAAGAAACTACTTAACGCAATTTACACTTCACTTATCCCAACATTTTTAAATTTCTTGCATTTTTATCCATTGACTTTCGATTACAGCAACTAAACATTTGATCTGGAGTGAAAAACATTGATTCTAATTCTAAGTTTTTTGGTTTGCATAAATGATCCCGAACCCACTTGAGATATATATTTTAATTTATTACCGTATCAATAAATTTGATTGCTTTGCAGTTTTGATTGCCCTGTGTTTTTGGCACTCCTCAGCAATTTCTCAAAAATTTAATAAAAAAATTTTTGAAGTACCAGCCAATTTTCAAGAACCTCTGAAACATTGTGTATTCTTAGTGTGTGAAAGGTTACAGAGAGACTTAATATCTTATTAATGTTAAATGGTAGGATTGAAACCTTAACTTACAGCAATTTCTTTATGTAGGGTTACTTAGGCCAAAAGGAGACTTGACTGTTCTCCTGGAAAGGACATATGTTATCCAAATATTCTGAATATACGTTTTTTAGCGTTTTTTTTTTTTTTTGCAAATCCTCATTCAAATCAATTAAAGATCATGAAAAGAAGGTGGTAATGAGTTAATCCTCTCTTTATATCTAAAATCTTTTTATTGATATTACCAGCAATGAGTGTGCAGAAAAACAATTTAAAAAGATGATATACTAGTATGAGAGAGGAGAAAAAAGTGGTTAGTTGCCACATACAATGAAAGTGAAGTGGAGGAAAATTTAGTAAGTATTAAGCTAAGTGCTCCAAATATTGTTTACTTTAATCTCTTTGGTTTGATAAAATGGATGACTATAATTAAAAACAAATTTTTTTCAATATGCCTGATTTGTTCAAATAAGTCATGAAATTTATTTTTTTATTCTGTTTAATTTAAAGGACTTGGTTTAGCTCAAGTCTATCACTATCTCGATATTCAGACTGGTCCCCTCTTTAACTATGAAAATACACATTAAATTCCAAGTTCATATTTGTTTCATGTTTTACTTTCAAAGATTTGACATATTTTTTACATGTATTACAAATATGGGAGAGTGCATCAGGGAATTCCAATTAAAATTTCTTCCTGCAGACATTAAGGTATATGAAGCACTGAAGATTTATCCCATGGTAACATAATTGATAAATTGTATAACTAGTCTCATTTTTGTGATAAATGAACATTGCTCAACAAACACACATACCGCTTTTCATACCTTACCTGGAAAGAGGCTTTATTGAACATAACTGTAAAATTATCTTTTAGGTTGAATTACCGAATTTGCACAAACATTTCTACAGAATTTTTTTTTAAAAATCAAACTGTATCATTTTTCCACTACATTTTGTTGTGCTTTTTATATTAATATTTGTAAATGTTATAATTTAATACTTATATCCCAATTACTTGCATAATCAGTTTTTTTTTTAATCCTGGGGGGTTGAAAGAAAATATAATAATATTCTTCTTTAGACAAAAGTCCTTTTAAATGAAGTTAAAAGCTGAGATAATTTAAGGAAAAAAAAAATCTTCAAATTTTCATAACCAACAGGTTTAAGTGAAATTTACAATGCATTGGAAAACTGGCTGGTTAAAGTTATGATTTGTCCTCAGGTAGCTCAAAATCATTTTTACAGGTTTTTGTTTTTTTGTAAAAGTGTTTTTTAATATTTGAAAATAATAAAATAATATTTCACAATTTGCACAGAGTCTGACTAAAGGGCAGAGGCATATTACCCTCAGTGTTTAGAATAAAGCCAGATTTTCGGGCCCAGTTCCGCTGTAGAGTTTGTATGCACTGCAATCACAAATATTTTCTTTTTCCCTCTAAAGCTAGGGCCAATTTCATTTCAAATGGAGGTTAGAGTAAAAAAAAAAAAAATCACTCTCGTGTTTTACCACCTTCTGCGCTAAGTATTATCTTAACCTTTTGCTCTGGTTGACCCATTTAATAACCTGGAAGAAAAAAAAAGTGTTGCTCCCATGTCTGGTCTCAGTGGAAGTTATTTTCTAATGGACAATAAGCCGAAAGGCCATGGCTGTCCAGGAGGTCAAACGACAAATATCTCGTCTGCATGGGCTTACGCAGCAGCTTCGGTCCTTTCTTCTTCAGAAGCAGCTTTGTTGTCTTGCCTGTAATTTGCACATTTAGACTCTGTAGTTTGTTTATAAAATAGTTTTACACAAACCACTCTTAACAGTGCAAGCTTCTGAGTTGAAAATTATTCAGGCTTGTTTCATTGAAGGCACTTGGTTTCCATGGCAATTTATAAAAGATGGTGGTTTGGTTTCTTCATTGGAACAGATGACTTAGTTTGAGTGTTCAAGTGGCCGCGAGCAAACTCTGATAAGCCTGTGTATTATGTAAGCCCAGGTTTACCATCCTGGATAGTAGTGCATGCAAAAAGAGACAGCATACAGTCATCTAGCTTAGCCATGGGAGGAAAACGAATAAAAATAATAAAGGCTGGATAGGGATAAGGTGGAAGGAACATGAATGTTTTAAATAATTCTGAGTTCAGGTTCTTTTCAAGGAAGGGTAGCAACCAAAGGTAAAAGGGCCTACATTTATTTAATTCTCTACGTAAAACTTTCTCGAAAGGAAAATAAATGCCAGTTCTTCACGTACCCTGTTTACAGTGAGGTTTTTGTTGGCAGGCCATTAGATTTCCATGGTAACAAGCAAACTATTCATTTGAAACAAAACCAGCCATGACTTTGTGCTTTGACAAGAATTTCTATAGCTCTTTTTTTTTTTTTTTTTTCCAGAGTTCAACCAGATGACCAGATAACGCTGTAATCTTTTTAGCCACAAAAGCACCTGAAGGTCTCTTCTCTACTCAGGTCAAGATTATCTTTTATATATAGTTTGGAATAAGTTATACTTCCATGATGTCTTTTTATCCCCAGTGCTTAAAAAAATTTGTTTTTATTATTTTATTTTTGAGTCAGTAGTCAGTGGAGGAATCTTTGGTAGTTTGTTTTTTCAATGTCCATTTACAAAGACTCTTCATGCCAGTGCCTGGTATTTCTTTTATAGCCTCTGCCAGGATAAGGTCACCTCCGAGGACTTAGGATAGAGATGAGGACGATAACTGGAAAAAGCCATATATGTACTAAAATTCCAACAGCACCATCAACGGAATCTAAAGACAAGAAAAATAAATGCCAAGACAACAACAACAAAAAGGGAGAATAAATATTCCATGTAACTACTAATACGACTTTTGTGAACTCATAAAACAATTTTGTATATGGTAAACATTTTTGGAATTTTTAAATTTTATTTCATCAGATTCATTTTCAAGACAAGTGAAAGGACTATAACTTGAATATATGGTTAGGCATTTGATAAAATAAACATATTTGCAAACATAAGTTGATATAAAATGCTATAAAAACTTGTTCAGAATATATTTGTGTAGATTTGTGGCTTAGCTCAATCTCAGAGTTCTGCTTGCCACATGAAAGAATGCATACATAGAAAATTTTCAAAAATCCTAAAGGTCAGCTTTTTTTTTAAGCTTCCAGAAATGCTTAAGCTTAAAGATTGAAAGAAAAATTACTCTTGATGAAAACTAGGAAGAGATTGTTATGGGTAGAGAAATTACTATAAATAGTAGATTATATATGTTTAGATCAGTCCAATATCTATAAATTAAGTAAATAATTACTTAGTGTAATTTTTAGAAGCACTTTGAAGTCCATTCTAACTAAAATATCTCTTCTCCCAATCTGATTTGTACTTAGAAATTAACATTAACTTAATATTCCTCAAACACTACTCATCAAAATGAACTTATATGATAGTTAGATACGAATGTAACAGAATACTTTCTCATACCAGAGAATATTTTTGTTTAATTAGGATAATTTGTTTTCCCTGATTTATAGAGGCTAAACAAAAATTACTTCAATACATATAGATATATCTCATTTAAATAAACCACACATATTTCTGGATTTAGTAGTTTAAGAAAACTGATTATGAAAATATTCTATATTATTCTAAAGTGTAATAATAAAGTCACTATGGGTTTTCCTAGTTATTTTATAGACATAGTCATGGCTACTTTTACCACTCCACTTTCTCCTTTTGGGAGTAAATTATGTTCTCTTGCTTTCTTCATTTGGAAAGTTTAATTCAACTAACTGAATTTAATTTATAATATTTTTCAGTGATTAAATTATCAAAATATAAATTTTCTATATAAGATGCTGACTATCTTCAGATGATATAATGTTACTGTCATTGATTCATATTGTGAAATTCAATAGAAATCCCATTCCCCTCTGAGGAGGAAGCATGCTTTTTTTGTGCATTTGACAAATGTACCCTCATTTGAGTACAGCTACTGGTTTTCTAAAGCAAAATTAGCCAGACACAGGGAGAAATTTTTATAAATATGTTACTTGAAATGCCAAGTGTAATGACAAGAAGGTAAGACTATGAGCAAAATGGCTCATCGTTATGCACAATCTTAGTTTTTGTCTTTTTACAATGTTTAAAAATGGAGTCAGTTCAGTTCATTCGAGGACTCACTGGGTAACTGTACAAATTCAACTTTCAACATCTAGATTGATATAATTTCTCACTAAATATACTCAATGAAAACTCTGATTTGCTCTAGACATACAGAATGGATTTCTATGCTTATTTTGTATGTGTTAAATAATTTATGAGTTATTTTTATAAATTTAGTTTGATTGTTACCTCTTTATATGATCACAAAATTAAAAATTCCAGATAGTCCTATGAAAATCCTTAAATTGGAGGAATTTTTAATAGAAATGATTTTAAATTTTTCAACTTTAAGTGGATAATATAAAGTTAAGAATTTTAAGAAACATCTCAATACATAATTCTGATTCTTTTTACATTATGTATTTTTATTTATACCTCTTTTATTAAAAAATAGATTTGTGGTAAAAAATAAAATTTGAATATATCATTAAACTATAATATTCTAACCAGAGTAAAAAAAGTGAAACCAATAATAAACATTTGATTGTGGTGCAGGTAAAAGAGATTAATTATACCAGAAAAAAAATACACCATAATATAT
>NW_006442512.1:8497311-8508828 GCF_000325575.1 Pteropus alecto | reverse complement strand
AGAAGCTAGAAATAGGAAATATCTTCATAAACATGGGGAATAGTAATAGGTATGTCTCTATAAATGTGTACTGAGTATATAGATTAGCCAAATATTTTAATAAAGGCTTAAAAAAAACTCTGAAATTAATAATATAAATTAAAAATATTTTGAAATCTTAATTAAAAATCAAAGTGTACTTTCTTTACATAGTTTTAAATCAAAATTACTTTTATTTTATCTTAAGCCAAATAAGCATATGGTTAAATTTAATACTTTGAAAATCTTCATCTTTAATCTTTAATCTTTAATCTTCATCTTTAAAATCTTTAATCTTCAAAATTTTAGGGCCTCATGTATAAGAAATTCTAAATAAACAAACTAAAAATAAAGCTGTTTTAATTAGAATATATTAGTTAAATAGTAATTACATTACTTTAACATCTCGTTGAACCAATCCAAGAAGAGACACTTACTCTTAGTCGTCAAGTCTTGTTTTGCACATTCTCCTTCTGCAATTGATACATCATCAATAGCAATGTCACCTTCTATGCCAGGACCTCGAATACCTTCAAAAATGAGCTACAAATATGAATGAAACAAACCTAAATGTAGAGCTTTAATTTGCAGAACAATTTCTATTGAGAAATTGAGGAGTGAAACCTAATGTTTTCAACAATCCAGGCATCTTTTATTCCTGACAGTCTTCAAAATTGTTCTTAAAAAATCTATCTTAACAAAACTAAAAATGGAATCTTTCTTGCAGAGTATTAGTTTTTCACAGCAAAAGCCTTGTATTGATTTTAAAACAAAACCATGCTTAGTTGAATAATATAATAAAACAACTACTACAAATCATATTAATTTTCATTTTCAGGAGTGAGGAAAATTTTGTTTGAGAGGTATTTCTGTGAAATAGATTCCCTTTAAATTTCTCTAGGCATATGTCATAACATTGGTTTTCTAGAAATATTTTAAGGAATGCACCAGTTCTGAGTTCTTCAGTATTATGTTTATTGAAGCTCACAGCAAAAGTTTACCATCACTTTGAAATTTTTCGATCATTTGTAAATATAGTATTCATACTCCCAGATGTTATGATTCACCTCTATAATTTCTCTTTTGACATTCTATTTTTAAACACTTGAAGATATTTATAGATCTACTTATGGTGAGTGTTTAGTAGTGAACCTCTGAACTTTCAGTACAATGGTTGGCACTGAGGCTTAATATATGAGTGTTGAAATAATAGATGAATTAAATCATCTCCCTTGATTGCTGAATTCTGGATACAATGACTATATCAGGACAATTTGCAAATTATTATAATAATAATTATAGTTATTATTATTTTATTCTTACAGAAATGACTCAGAATTTTCTCTGTAACTCTCCAATTATTCTTTGCTTCCAGCAAAATCTTTTAATCCTTTTTATACTAAAAGACAATTTATGCATTTTGTGATTATATTCCCAGAAAAAAATATCTACATGTCAAAATGAAATATCTTGTTTGGTCTTTCAAAAGAAAAATTAGCTTAATTAAGATCTATTTCAACATTGAGCTGATATGTGCATTTTTAATATAATTTCTAGCCTTATTTTATTGAAACAATTTGGAGTGAAAGTCTATTTGTATCAATACCAAAATTTTTGTTTTTACTTTTTGTTCGTCTTTGATAACATCTTAATACAGCTTCTTAAAGGCATACTTGTGATTTTCAGAGAATTTAAGCATCCTTTAAGAAGCAATCTTTGATCCATTGATCTCTGATATGCTATCATAATTTTATCAGTTGAACTCTCTAATTAATAAGCAGAAGAATTAGTTATCAACTTTCACAGAGTTCCTGCTCCTCCCACTTAAATATAATCCATAAGTGTAAAAATAGTTTTCATGATTTGAAGGAGAAAAACACTTGAGAAGTTTTTATTACTATATTTAGTTTCTGTAGAGAAGGTTTCCTGCTTACTTTGTTGAGATAAGTATGTTAATAATGTCCAAAGCCATTTCTTTGAAAAGCATCCAAAATGTCTTGTATCACTGAAATCATAATAAAATGGCAGGACAAAGTTAAAATATTCAGAATTAAGTTGGCAGTATATGAATGCTCAGTCCTCAGAATCAGCAATGAAGCATTAACTACTTTGTCTGAAAATAATGACTTACATTTGACTTGGGGTGTTGTTTTGAAAGGTATCTTGGAAGTGGCTAAAAGTTCTCAGAGGATTGTTTAAATCACAAGTGAGGATTAAAAAAAAGTAGATTAAACATTTTAAAAACTAAATATAGAAAAGGAGAAGTCATCTTAATAGCTGCAGAATAATCCATCTTAGAGACACATCATAATTTATTTTAAAAACATCTTATTGTTATTGCTGGACATTAAAATTATTTTCAGCTATTCTGAACAAGGCTGAGATGAATACATTTTAAAATATTTTTATCCACACTTATTTAGAGCACATGGCTTTTTAAGTTCATTATAAATTGCTGCTATCAGCACTCTTATCTATGAGACGGCATTGTTTTTTTTTTTCCTAACTGTGTGTTTTTAAGTCTTTTCGAAATTTTCCTTTTTTTTTTTTTTTTGATAAATGCTGCTTACCTGGTAGAGAATCAATGTTAGAGTAAATCAGTGGTTATTCCCACCCCCTTCTTAGTTTTAGTTATGCGATGCTAAGTCTTCTCTCCTAAAGATAACAACATGAATGAAATGTTATCTTGGAGAAAGTCAGAACTCATAGATTCATGCTGATAAGAGTCTTTTTCCATAAAATCAAACATTTCCACTTTAGCCTCAAGGCTAATACTTTATTGAATGCAAATGGAGCGCTGTCATCACAAATTTTTCTTTTATGCAGGTATTTTAAAGGATCAAATTGAATAAAGTATAGATTTCTGCCTCTCAGTCAACTTCTAATTCTAAAATGAAGCAGGAATAAGAATGTTTATTAGTCAGGAAATTTTGGTATGGTAAAGAGGAAATCTCCTTAGTCACCAATAGTTTTAATTTTAAAAGATGAAGTGAGAAGGAAAAGGAAGTAAAAACACTGTTTGCACAGTAGAATACAGGATTTGAAACAGCCATGGCAAAGAAAAGAGGATTACATTCTCATATGCTATGTGTGGGAAGTGAGATGTTGATGAAAAGGCTAATAAGGATAGGTGGGAATGTTCTACACATGTTCACACCTGAAATTTAAACAGAAGCTGAAGTCATAATCCTTTTATTGGAAAGGATGCTGGAGAAATGAGCTTGGGAGTTCATGAATTTTTCCATTTTTGCTATATTGAGGTGAATAGATAATAAAATTATCCACAATATTTTATTATTTAAAGTGCAGAGTTATTTTCTATAAGGTCCTGTTATTAGGAGATGAGTCACTATAAAATAATGGGGTTATTTAAAAATCAAAAATAGGGGTTCCAGTCAAAATGGCAGAGTAGGTAAATGCTGTGCTTGCCTCCCATCACAATCACAACAAAACTATAGAACAACTATCATTGAGAACTACCTGAAGTATAGCTGAATAGAAGTCCTACAGCTGGAGACTTAAGAAGAGCCACTTAGAGACTGCTAAAAAAGGTGGAGAAACGGAATAAGCTGGTCCCCAAACCTGCCTGTGGCAGTTGAGAATGAGTAGGAATGTCTCGGCTGCAAAGTTTCTCCTAGACGAATGAGGGGTCTCATCTTACACCAGGCTCCCCAGCACAGGGTTCCAGTGCTGGGAAGAGAAGTCTCCACAACTTCTGGCCGTGACACCCAGTGGAATTTGTGGCTGAATGAGACAGAGGGTGCTGAAGTCACAGATGTTCCTCTTAAAGGGCCCAGGTATATAGACTCACTCACTGACAGACCTCACTCCCTCAGCTTCAGCTCTAGGGCAGCTGTTAGAAAAGTGACAGGGACCTATAGGGAGGAACTGGGCTGTCTGGCTTCAGGGCAAGTCTGGAGGAGCAAATTTTTCCAAATAGAAGTGCTGGCAAAAATTCATTGTCTCTTTGTTGATCTCACCCCTGTCCTGGCATGTAGAGGCAGGCAGCCACCATATCTGTGTCTCCATCAACTTGGCTAACACGGGTTATTCCATCCTGGTGATTCCGAGATCTTGCCCCACCCAACTTGCAGGCCCACCCAAGCCACCTCCAGTGCCTTTGCCATATGAAAGGCCTATCTTGGCTCATACTGCAAACTTTCCTAAAATCTCCCAAAGGTATCCAAACCCAAAATAAGCAGCATCTGGCCTCGATGTGCCCTGTACCTCTTACTGAGAAGCCCCAACCCTGGCAGTAGTGGCAGCTGGCCTCAGCTCAAGGCTAGGCCTCTTGAGGCACCTCTAAGCCCAGCATGGGTGGCGGCCATCTGTGGATTGTTCAGTGACCCTTGTCAGGTGGTCCTGGGCAAGGCACGAACCAAGACTGAACTTGGCCTGCAGTGGGGCCCCTCTTAGGAGGTCCTGGGGCCAGCATGCCTAGTGCCCCAGCTTCTGTCCTAGCCAAAGCATGCCGGCTTCTGTCCTAGCCAAAGCATCATCAAGGGTTACATCTGAGGATGACACATGCAAAAGGCAGACTGGGCAGGCACCAGAGCCCTGATAAAGTGAATCTTTCTTTATAGGGTCAGCACCTCATCAGCTAGTCCTCATAACCAATCAGCCTGAGGGTCAATCCCTCTCACTGACATACAAGTAGCAACCAAAGTTTAACTACCACAGGAGGACACACATAACTCACAGAAGGGGCACACCTAGAGTACCCAGCTGAGATAAACAGGGAAGACTGTGTCACTGGGCCTCACAGGACACCTACTACATAAGGCCACTCTACTAAGATGGGGAGACATAGAAACCCTACCTAATATATAGAAACAAACACAGGGACAACAATCTACCACATACAGAGTTCAAAACACTGGTCATAAGGATGCTCAATGAACTTAGAGGAACAGTAAATGAACTCAGTGAGAACTTTAACAAAGAGATAGAAAACATAAAAATGGAGATAGAATATATAAAAAGAACCAGTCCGAAATGAAGAATACAATAATTGAAATGTAGAATAAATTAGAGAATCAACAGTAGATTAGATGAAGCAGAGGATCTAATCAGCAATTTAGAAGATAAAGTAGTAGAAAATACTCATTCAGAACAGTAACAAGAAAAAAATCCAAAAAAATGAGGACGACATCAAGTATAATAACATTCACGTCACAGGGGTATCAAAATGAGAAGAGAGATAGCAAGGAATTGAAAACCTATTTGAAGAAATAATGATGGAAAACATCCTTAACATGGCAAAAGAAATAAACATACAAGTCCAGGAGGCACAGAGAGTCCCAAACAAGATGAACCCAAAGAGGCCCACACCAAGCACATCATCATGAAAATGACAAAGGTTAAAGACAAAGAGAGAATCTTAAAAGTAGCAAGAGAAAAGCAGTCAGTTACCTACAAGAGAGCTTCCATGAGATTGTCAGCTGGTTTCTCAACAGAAACTTTGCAGGCCAGAAGGCATTGGCAGGAATTATTCAAAATGATAAAAAGTAAGGATCTATAACCAAGATTGCTCTACCTAGCAGAGCTATCATTTAGAATGGAAGGATAGATAAAGAGCTTCCCAGACAGGGCAAATCTAAAGGAGTTCATCATTACCGAACTAGTATTACAAGAAATGTTAATGGAGCTTTTTTAAGAAGAAAAGAAGAAAAAGAGGAAGAGGAGGAGGAAGAGAAAGAAGAGGAAGAAAAAATATGAAAACAAAGATGAAGAAAAATATATTGGCAATAACTACAATATATTTGTAGTTACTTGTCTACTAAAATTACTTTAAATATAAATGGATTATATGCTCCAATCAAAAGATAAGGTGACTAAATGGATAAGAAAACAAGACTTTTACATATCTAAAAGACACTCATTTCAAATCACATACATACACAGACTGAAAGTAAAGAGATTAAAAAAAAGGTATTTCATGCAAATAGAAACCAACTACAAAAAAAAAAAAAAAAAGCTGGGGTAGCAATATTTATACCAGACAAAATACAGTTTAAATCAAACACTATAACAAGGGACAAAGAAGGACCTAGTTATCCCACTTCTGGGATTTATGCAAAGAAACACAAAACACTACTTTGAAGGGACATGTGCATCCAAATGTTCATTGCAGCATTATTTACTATGCGGATATAACTTGGGTGTCCATCAATGGATGAATGGATAAAGAAGTGGAACATATATACAATGGAATATTACTCAGCCATAAAAAAAGAATAAAAGTTTGCCATCTGCAACAACACAGATGGAGCTAAAGGGTATTGTGCTGGTAGAGTAAGTCATGTCATGTGATTTAGATAGAGATAGACAAATGTCATGTGATTTCACTTACATGTAGACTCTAAAGAACAAAATAAACCAACAAAAAAGAAACAAACTCATAGGTACAGAGAACATTTTGATGTTACCAGATGGGAGGGGGAAGGTGGAGGTGGGTGAAAAAGGGGGAGGGGTTAAGAAGTACAAATTGATAGTTATAAAATAGTCATGAAATGTAAAGTGTAGAGTAAGAAATGTAGTCAATAATATTATAATAACTATGTATGCATCAGATGGGTACTAGATTTATCGAGGTGATCACTTTGTAGGTTATATAAATGTCTAATTATTACGCTGTACACCTGAAACTAATATAATATTATAGGTCAACTGTAATTGAAAGATTAAAAATTATTTTAAAAAATCAAAACTAAAATAAACATATTATCAAAATTATTCCCAAACTTTTCAAGAATGCTTTCTCTGGAATGGTCCTCATAGCATTTCAAAACCTCTGTTACTGACTTTAAAGTATTACATACTCCTACAATGAATTTCCTTTTTCTTCCCTTCTTTTCCTTTCCTGTGCACCTTGATCAAAAACACAAGGTGGGCTGCAGGCTTATGCCAAAGACAAAAATTCTGAAGTAGAGAGATTGTGAAGAATACTTCTACCCTTCTTTTGTGGTCAGATTAAGAGGGAGTGTTGGGAGCCTTTCGTGGTAAACGACAGAAATCTATTGACTGATGAAATTTAATATGTGTTCCGTCTACCTGATGGCAATGTGTTGACTGTAAGTGTGTAGTTGGCTAAGCAGCAAAGATATAAATCATCAAAAGTCAAATTTTCATACATCCAGAGGACTGCCTATATCTAGAATATTGTCTTCTATGAATTTTTTTATCCTTTAGTATTCCAAATGAATTATTACACTAATAAAAGTTTACTGATTTGTAAATCTATTATTTACATTTATCTGTACAACTATGGATAATACAGTTTGTCACTGAATAAAGCAAGTTGATTAATTTCTATATAAGTATAGCAGATGTATATATTGTGTGGAAATAAATCAGAATTAGTAATAGTTATTACTAGAATTATAGTAATGTCTTGTCATGACAGGAAATCTAATCCAATAGGCCAGAGAAATCCCGTCATCTTCCTCAGGGTCTTCTTTGAACAGGAAGAAAAAGGTCCTGAGCAGTATCTTAGTTTCCTTTTAATTTCCACAGCAGTTTTACTCTTGAGAAGACATAGAATGCATTTAACTTGTCTTGACTCTCACAAAGAAATATCTATTTCATTGTTCTGTTTATCTTTTGAACTCCATCTATAATTATATCTGAATTATTATTAAAAAATTATAGATTCTAATAAACACATAAATGGTTTCTAGACTAAGACCTAAAGGGGTACTTTTTTCTTTATATTGTTTTCTACTGTGAGCTATCTAACAGACATAAAATGCATAAGTATTAAATTTAAAGAATGTACCTTGGTCAAACTTTCAAGTGTTTATAAAAATAAATCTTTGATAATAAACATTTTTTTCTCAAATATAAAAATGAGGAACTATAGCAATTATAATATGATGTATGTCAGCTTAGAAGATGTAATTTGTAGGCAATGAAAAAAATCTGAATTATATTCACTTAGAGAAGAAATGCTCTCTAATTCAATAGGTTAAATTATGTCACATTTTAAAGTACTATCATGATTCTAACTACTGTTACATTATAGAGATAAAACTATGTTTCTTTTCTCTTCTATACTTCCAAAATGCATTTGATTTAATTTCCACGAAGAAAGAATTAATGGTATCTAGTTACTTGGGGAGAAAATGTTGAAATTTAGGTCTCCTAAAAGGGAATTCAAATTGTGCAAAACCTGTTCTTCACATACAATCATGTGAAGAAATACAATCATTATTTAAAATGCTTTTCCTCACTGAAATGACAAGTTTAAAGTTGTGCAATGTATGTATGCAATTCAGGAAACTCAGTATGCAAGCAATACTGTATTATCAGAAAGTTAATTCTTCGTGAGTATATTCATGTGGAAATTTGGGAATAATATATGTGGAATTCTGTATTAGAATCATACCACACAAAATTATTTCAGTTCATTGACTGACGGTTGCTTACATACATTATAATTCTCTGAAGCATCTACATAGATATAGATGTCAATAGAAAGATAGAAATATAGATGATGCAATCAAAATATATTCAAATATAATTTCTCAATAAGAGAGAAAGAGTTACACTCAGTATTTATGAGTAAAAGTAGATGAGGGAATCAAAGAATAAAATGCACCTCTGATCATCTGATTTCAACAGTAATGGTGCGTTCTGCAGATATCTACATTATTTTTTCCTAACAAGAGATACATGACTTCTGGTCATTACTGCCAAGCCAAACATAAAGCCTAAGAATGCAGTTTAAAACTGATGGTATAGAACATTGTAAGTATAGATGTAAATGTAAGTATATTTTTAATATAAATTATGTTATAAATATATAATTTGTATATTTATAGATATAATAAATCTAAACATATTAATTAATTATTAATTACATATTAATTAACAATAATAATTTTAACTTTGCTTTATTACTGGTTAAGCAAATAATCGAACTATCCTTATCCATTACAAAATGATTTGAATAGAGGCATCATTATAATTTAGGTGGATGGCTTTAACTTTTTCCTTGGGGAAGCTATAAAAATACTAATGGTAAGTTTAATTTAGAAGACTCTGACAATCCAAATTGTGGATGAACATCAACTGGTTGTAAAAGCTTCCAATCTAAAATAATATCATGAGATTTAACTGTTGTCAAAGACAGAAAAAAATAGATCACATTGTGAACTGCAATTGGAAAATGCTTCGGGAGCCATCATCTATGTAATTGCCATGAAATTTGGTATAGAATGTCAGATATGTATCTACATGAACATATAATGTCTACTTAGGAGGACAACATTTTCCAGATTAATATCATTCTTAGATAAACATAAAGGCAGTGTGATGTAATAAGAACACTATAATCTCTTTTCTAATCCCTATTTAATGTTAATGATTTGTGTGATTTAACATAAATTGTCTCAAAACCTTTAAATAAATTTATAAGATCTCTAGAATTACTTTCACCTATAACTAAGAAAATGAAAAGTCAGTATTTTGTGTCTCATGTCTCTATAATTTTCCCCTAGAAAACATTTCCAATGTACTATGAAAAAAGTAAGGTACTAAAAAGAATGGCTAAATGTTTTCCTTGGTGTAGAATATAAAACATAAGTGATATTCTAAGACTAACACTATATTAATTTTACCTTTTTTTTTTCTTAATTTGCCCTAATCCTTCCAAATACAGCAAAATTTATTTTCATTACAAGCACTGATCATGCTAAATTAATTCTGGAAAAAGAACCCCCAAAAGAAATTTCAGTATAATAAAACTTATATTTTCCCTGTGAAGCACTACAGAATAATTTTATTTTCAGCTAAGCAAACTAATTAGACACACTCAAAGGACTTTGTAAGTGGTTATTTTTTAAAGGGTTTATGAATCAAACTAATTTAAAGGCATGCAACTCCAAATAAATAAAACAGCATCAATGTCAATGAAACAGAGGCTCAAGATCACTTTTACCTCATTTAGAATTCCAAGAGATAAGAGATATCCTTTCAATTTAAATTAAGGACATCCTAGAATGCCACAAAGCTACATTTGAATAATATCAAAACTTCTCATAACTTAGCTTATGTGGTAACATATTCCACACAATTATTACCATGCTTTCCTGGTATGCATTACATACCAAAGCAAGTATTTTTGAAAAACTTGATAGGTTATAAAAATTTTTTGAGCAAAAAATACTTTGAAAAAGTTCAAAGCAGCAAGAAACACAAAAATAAAATAAAACAAGAGTAAAAAAAAAAAAACAAGATAGGATAATGTAGTGTGTTTCATGTTTCCTTCAGCAATCAAGATTTATGAAATAAAAGAAACTTCTTAGCCCGTGGACCTTGAAATATATTAGGAAATGAAAAAACATAAATATCTAAAAGAAAAATATGACATTATCTTTTTTCCACTGGTAATTTAAATAGCTTAAAATGTATCGATCCAAATTTTTCACTTTTTGATTTGCTTCCAGCCAACATAGAGTAACAGGAACCAGATCTAGTCTCTCATCTGAAACAACCAAATGACTGGACAGAATTGATGAACAATGATGTTCAAGATATCAGACATCAGGTAATGAAGAATAGTGACCCCCCAAAGATGGGAATCAAACAAGGTAAGGCTTATGACTGTCCTATACAGAATTTATAGATCATGGTTCAAGCAGAACAAAGGTAGAGCCTGTTAGAAAATCTGAGTTGAGGAAATAGAACTGAGAGTCTAAGGAGTCTAAGGCACCTGGAGTGTGCAGAATAGAATACCAGCAAAGAAAGAGTTGCACAGAAAGAGAGATCTGGATAAGGACTCCCTCAAGTATTCACAAAAGTACCAATCAGGACATGAATGTGAGGAAACTACCTAAGACTTGGAAGAGAACTAGAAGGATGCATTTAAGGTAACAGTACCCAGCTCACATAGACTTAGAAAATCAAATAGTTCATGGGACATTGGCTAGAGTATTCAGTAGACTCTTGCCTATTTGTGAGAAATAATTAGCCATATATCAAACACTGCTCTGGTCTTCCCTAACAAATCACAAAAGCAAGACCAACAATGATTAAATTGTTTTCAAGTAACTTAACTACAAGTTCAAGAATAGTTACAGAAATACAAAAATATTCAGCACCTACCAAGGAAAAATTCACAACATCTGAGATCCAGTCAGACTACCATACATGTAAAGAAGCAGGAATATAATAATTTTTGTAATGAGGAAAAAAACAACAATAAAAACCAACCAAGAACTAACATGGCTATTAGCCTTAACAAACAAATGACATTAAAACAATTGTTATAACTGGATTTTATATGTTCAAAACATTAACTAGGGACATGAACAATATATATTTTTTAAGACTCGAAGAAATGTACAATGGCTGAGATGAAAAATATACTGAATAGTATTGAGGGCAGATTAGATGTTTCAAAAGAAATAATTAGTGAATGTGAAGACAGAATAAAAACTATTCAAAATAAACACAAATAAAAGAAAAATAATTAAAGATTTAAAAGCATTAATGAGC
>NW_006442512.1:8482335-8497165 GCF_000325575.1 Pteropus alecto | reverse complement strand
AAGAAGAGCAAAAATATTTAAGAAACATTAGCCAGAAAATACTTACATTTTATCAAAACTATAAACCCACAGATCTAACAAGTTCAATGAACCCCAAGCACATAAAAAAGAAGAAAACTACACAAAATCACATCATAGTAAAATTGCCCAAAACTAGTGATAAAAAGAAAATCTTAAAAGCAACCAAAGTAGAGTCACATTACACATAGGTGACTAAATATAAGAGCGTCAGCAAATTTATCCTTGGAAACAATGCAAACAAAGACAGCAGAACAACCTCCTTAGGGTTCCAAAATGAAACATCAGGACACTATTCTCAGAGGAAATATCTTCACAAAATAACGGTGAAATAGATTTTTTCAGAAATAAGAAAAGTGAAAAGAATTTATGTCTAGCAGCCCACGCTACAATAAATGTTAAATGATGTAAACGAAATCCTTCAGGCAAAACAAAATTGATACTGGATGGCGTATGGATTTACAAAAAGGAACAAAAGCACCAGAAATGATAACTACTTTGGGTACCAGCTATGAAAATCTAGTCTGATTTCTCTCGGTTGGAATAAAAATAAGAGCTCATTATAGTGAAATTCTCCAAGGTTTGACTCATTGTGAATAAAGTTTTATTCATTTAGACATTCCTGAACATTTGCTTTGAACATTGTTGTCAATCTCTTTTTGTGAATGTAATATGCAAATTGCTGAGGCTGTAGAAAATCTGTTGTCATTTGTAGTAAGTTGTAAAAGTGTTTTGCTCTGAATTTACACTGACCACATTCTCCCTGATAACAAAAGATTAACTCACATCTTGAAATCCATTCCTTCTTTTAATCAACAATTCTGGGAATGGGATGCAATGGACTAAGATAGGCCAAATCACAAAGAAAAGCAATTTCTTTCTATAAGATTACAACAATAAACTTGGAACTGGCATTCTGCCTCTTGTTTCTTGCCTCGATTGATATGCGCCATCACTAGCAAAATTCTTAATCTTTTTAGTAAACCTCCTTAAGTTTTTCCTTTCCTCCTTTCTTTGGAGAAAAACCTTTTCACTGAAACTTAGATAATTATCTTGAACCTGGTGACTTGGGTCCTATGGCTATTGATAAGGACCATTGAAATTCAACATTCTCTTTAAGTTCTCTCTCTTGTAACATCTTGAACAAAGAATTCATTCACTTGCAAAAACAAAATAAAACAAAATAAAACAAAATCTATACTTTTTCTAATGTGAAAAATGACGGAATAAAATAACTATTTGCATAAGTTATAATAATTTAATATCAGCCTGTAGGTCATTCTCTTAATTCTGAATAGTGAATAATCTTAGTTAAGATGGTGGTTTTACTAATTTCTTTACCACCTTATGCAAATTTCTCAAGAACGAACACTCTGTAACGACCAGTCCACTGAACTCAATCTACTTTCCAATTTGAGTAACACTGTCTTTAAATTTGAGGGGAATTAAACTTTCCTGGATCTCTTTCCTTTTAACTCTAAAAAAACTTCTCTTCTGTGGTTAATGTTAATGATTGGCTGGTGTTCTGCATGGTTCCATCTTTTAATAACTATTCACAGATGTATATTAAACTTAATATGTAATAAATATATAATATGTTATATATATTTACATCAAATATAATCTTGAAATCATCCACTTTTCTTTAAACTACTTTCCTAATTTTTCCCTTCAACATCTTTTATGTGGATTTTGCAATGGAGTCGTACTTGATTTGACAGCCTAATTTTACCTCCTTGAACCAATCTTCCCTACAACAACCTGAGTGATGTAGTATGTCCTCCCTTAAGTAAAATCTTTTAATGCCTCCCTATTGCCTAAACTCCTCAGGTTCCTTAACTTCATCTCAGACTAGTCTTTGACTTATTTTTGTGAACTAAATTCCAGGTAAATATCTCTGTTTCTCTGGCAAATCCTGTGGTATATGACCTCGATATCCTTGTTCACTTTGAACCTTGCTGCAATATTAATATCAGCCCTTCCTCTGCTTTTTAATCCCTCTCTTAGGTTCAAGTTTCACCTCATACAATCAACTTTTCTTGACTTTTCTCCATAATCTTTTCAGTTAGGTGTGCTCATAGAACCTTGTGTAGATCTCTGTTACTGCATTTATTATAGTATATGAGATATATATATATATATTTTTTTTAAATATGTATTTCTATGATTCTGAGGTAAATGATATATTTTTTAAATCTTCATGCCTAGCAATGTGCCTGGCACAGAGTAATGGCTCAATAAGTATTTGTTGAACTGTTGCCAATGACAATAAATAATTGCCCTGAAGGTGCTCAATAAATATTTATTAAATTTACTAAAATGTCTGTGGCAACAAAGGATTATACTGAAGGAAATATTAATATAGCTATTCTCTTAAATACTTATTGTATACATATTTGATTTAAGAATTTTGTGTTGGCAAGAAAAACATGTAGGAAGCAAAAATATATCTGGAAAAACATCAAATTTTTAGAAATAAGTGCTCTTTGATGCTTATATAGATGTATACATTTTAATAGTAAGGTTACTTTTATCAGTAATGCTTTGGAATTCTGTCTCCCTAGTTTAATTTGGTTTAATGATATATTACCATGGATTTAATTTTCACAATTACATTCTCCTTTATAGAAACAAAATGATTCTCAGGGTCTACGATCTGAGTATATTTTATATATTTGTAGATAATCGGCTATTCTTACTTCATTATTCTTTACCATTGTAAACAACTATATGCACTTTTATTATCGTGGTTAGGTATAGAAGTATAATTTCTAAATAAAAGCCATTAGAATTTTATAAATTAGGTTTCAAGAAAAGGACATTCCACCAAAGGAAAAAAAAGAGAGGCAGAATTGGAGCTGTTACATTTTTCATACTCTTATTGTATATGCCATGACTGCATCTAAAAATCATCAGTAGAAAAAAACTCAACCTAGGTATATTATATACATATGTAGTTACTAAAATTACTTAAAGTACATTATTTTCTCCACTGAAATAGTTTTATGAATTACTGTTTTTAGCCATGATGGCCATTGTTATAGTCATTAAAATTTCTATTATATATTTGCAGCTAACTCTCTTAATTCAATCTAAGACTTACTTCTTTTCTGTATAAAAACAAAGAAAAAAACTTGTTTAAAGTTCTCTGACTTTGAAATCAAAGTGATAAATTACTAAAATGACATTACCTCAAAGAGACACATTTTACTAAAGTATATAAAATTTCATCGAGTAAAATTTAAACAGATTAATTGAGAATTGATTATCTAGTTTCCATTATTGCAAGAACCTATTTTATTTTTCTTTAGGGAAAAAAATATACAAGTTTGACTTTATAGCAATGGATCACATTTTCTCCAGGCAAATCATTTGATAGACTATTATTCAAACATATTACTTAATAGATGTTAATCAATAAAGGAAAAGGGCATTTTCTCTTTATAAAACAGCTTTTACAACTAAAGAGAACCTTAATCATATTGTTACTGTTTGGGTGACCTGAACTCCGGTGTCACTCCATGCCTAAAAATACGATTTTGGTGATGTTCATATCACAGAATTTCTGAATATTCATATTCTAATGTTTGTTCAAAGTCTGCCTTTAATGTTATGCTCATATGCAGCAATGTATCCACAGAAATAATTGTTCTCTTACCTGAAATGAAGTAATTGGATATATATTAACATGAGCCTCATTCCATCGTTGTCCTTTATTCCCACTAGAAGACCACAGTGGATTCTCTATCGTTGTCTGCCCTTTCAAACGTAGATAAACATTTAAAACACCTAAAAATAACAATGAAATTTTATTTTGTACATTTGTTTTCGCTTCAAATTTGTTTCTCCTTAACTAAACACTTTTAAAAATAAAATTTTGCAGAACACTCTAGCATATCCTCCTCTGTTCCTCTCTCATTTTCAACTTTCTCTTATAATATTTGGCATTGGATAATTGTGCCCCAATCCCTAGAATCTGTGAATGTTACTTTATATAAGAAAAGAAGCTTTGCAGATGTACTTAAGTATCTTGAGATGGAGAAATTATTCTAGATCATCTGAGTATGTCCTAAATGTAATCACATATATCATAAGATAGAGGCAGAAAATTTGATACAAGAGAGAGTGTCACATATGAAAGAAAGAGAAGATGCAATGTAGCTGTATTTGAAAATAGAGGAAATAGCCGTAAGTGGAATATGAGCAACCTCTAAAAGCTAGAGAAGACAAGGACATGGGTTCTTCCCTAGAGAAGGAACCAGCCCTGCTAACACCTTGATTTTCACCTCATTATACTCATTTTGAATTTCTGTCCTCTAAAACTGTAAGGTAACAAATTTGTGTTGTTTTAAGCCACAAAGTTTGTGGTAACTTACTTGTTTCAGTGGCAATAGGAAACTAACATAGTATATAATCATGTACTTAGTGATCTGCTCAAAGTCTGATTCTAATTGTTTTGTCTTAATAGTTAACATCTCTTTTTCAGTTTACTTCATCCAACTCTTATTTTATTATAAAAGCATCATTTGAATATAAAAAAAATAGCTTTGTCTCATGACTTGATATACGTCTTTCAACAGTTTCATGTCCTGCACATAGTAATAATAGAAATGATGATGATAATATTAATATAATCTGTGTTAAAACACTTACTTCAGATGAAGTAGTAATCCTCTCAACAATCCTAAGTACTTCCTATTATTCCCATTAGAGAACATTTCTACAGGGCATAACTCTAACCACTAAGGAAGAGCCTTCTGACTTTCTTCATGTTGCCAGGAGCGTTTACGAGGTCTCTTCATTCTAAAATGGTTTAAGTGTCAATATTCTCTTCTGTTCTTCTGTCAGGACTCTTGAATCTCCCCATCTCTGTTCTGCTGTCAACACCATAAAAGCTGCTATGTTGATATATCATAAGCCTTGGATTTTTTTAGTCTTCCAGGAGTACAGAATAGCCTTTGGGCAAATATTCACGGGAAACCCCATATGGACTTCTAGAATCAGTCCTGCAGAACTCCCTTCTTTCTGTTACCCTGATTTACAGATTCTACTTCAGCTACCCAGCACTCTGATCTCTGCTTTCTGAACTCTGGGATATCCACACTCTGCCTGAATTTCCTGGCCCCCGCACAGGGCTGGGAAATTGTCCTAAGGCAAAAAACTGGACTCCTATGGAGATCTCGTCATTAGTTTCCCCTTTTTTTCACAAATCTGTCTTCCTCTGCCTCTTTTCTTTTTTATGAAAATAGTTACCTAATATATTTTTCCCATTTTAATACTTGTTTATTGAAGTCGAACTTATCTGGAACCAGTTACTACTGTATGGCTTTAAGATACCCTCATTTTGATAACTTTTACAGATAATTATGTCATTATTTAGATATTTATATGCAGATTATATAGATATCATCCCTTCTGAAAAGCAGAAAAGATAATATAAAAATCAATCACTATTAAATTGATCACTCAAAGGTAGCTTTCTTAATATTTTGGTGTATGTTGCTTCAGTTTCTTTTTTTAATGTATATCTATAAATGTACAGTTATATGGTATAGAGTAGTTTATCTTTCAGATTTTTAGTGCCATTTTTTCTAATCCTGTATACATAAGACCGCACATATTCATATTACACACAAATTCATAAAAACAGATACTCACTTTTTAAACAACAAACAAATGCATTCTTCACATCACAGCTATTGCTTACTACTAGCTGGATGACCTTGGCTTGGTCTCTTACTTAATCTCTCTGTCTCAATTTCCTCATCAGGTTAAATGATGATAATAACAGTAACTAGTAAGCTTTTTAGGAGAATTAAAATGAGTTAAAGTATGTAAACTGCACATTATGTCTCATACATATTCTTTGGGTTTTATTATTATCTATTAAGACATTCCGGAATAACTTTGACTTGGTAATGGACTATTACTTTCTTATTAAGGTAGATTCAAGTTGTTAGTATTGAATTTAAGAATAATGCATATATATTTACATATAAAGTTCTCCATTTTTCTTTTGTGTTTTATCTTTCTATGTTGTGTTTTTACTTTTTGCTTCAGAATCTATTATTTTCTATCTTTTTCCCCTTTAATATGAGAAATAATCTCCGGCTAGTCCTCTATAGTACTGATTTTATTTTCCATAGTGTAGATTCTGTTATTTTGTTTCTAATGTCATCTTTATTTGGCTATTGTATTATTCATGACATTACATTTTTTTCTGATCTCGTCAAGCTCCCCTTTATTTCAGTCTTTTATCCAGTTCCTTCTTTTTCTTGATCCATTATTGTATCATCCTTATCTTTTATTGTTTCATGAAGTTTATATTCTTATGTATTTTATTGAAAATATAAAGCATATATACTATACGAGTTTTATTTTCACCTGAATTTTCAGCAAGTTTTTCAACAATATGTGCCTCTTTTACTATGTGCTTATTAGCCTTGTTTTATAATGTGGAATCATTAGTGTGTTTCTTTCTCTTTCTCATTTTCTTTCACTTTATTCATCCTTAAATATCCTATACAATGCTAAATAATCCTGTGATGTTTTTTTCTAAAATCACCAATGGAGCTTCTTCTCTGTGCACAGAATGGGTTGGATTTTGTTAGCTCCTCCTCTAAGATCTAAAACTACTGGCAAGTTAACTGAGGTTTTACAACATCAAGATTCAACAATCTAAGAATAGTGAAAAAATATTTATGCCTTTGGGCAATATAAGAGTTTAACTTTCTGGGATTTTCCCAATGTGCTCAACAAGCCTTTGTGGCAGGGAGCGGATTTCTGAATCCATCCTTCTGTTTTCCTTTTTTATATACTCAGTGTGGCTCAGTTTTTCTTGTTCATTGGTGCTGGTACCTTATACATCAGAAAGGCAACCATGTGCCCAAAGGAAAGGCCACTAGAGAACATATTTCTTTGTGATGCAAATGTATTATGTT
This sequence comes from Pteropus alecto, assembly GCF_000325575.1. NCBI lineage: Eukaryota > Metazoa > Chordata > Mammalia > Chiroptera > Pteropodidae > Pteropus > Pteropus alecto. Next base: position 8,490,206 of record NW_006442512.1, on the reverse strand, counting down.
TTTGGACAGTACTATATAACAAAGAAGGATTCTTAAAAAATCAAGCCCAAATAAATAATAAATTTTGTATTAAATGCTAAATAAATATTTATTGAACCTATTAGGTAACAAAGAAGGATTCTTAAAAAATCAAGCCCAAATAAATAATAAATTTTATATTAAATGCTAAATAAATATTTTTTGAACCTATTAGGTGTCACAGACCTATTATGGTACGTGTTATGTAGCATATACCTTTCAAAAATTATTTGAAGAAATAGTCTGTGTGTGAATTAAATAGGAAAAGGTCTCTCTCCTACTCCATAGTCTGTGTCTACTACAGCTTATGGCTGTATTAGTGGTAACCAATTGTGTTGTGAGATTCTCTACTAATTTCTCATTATACTTTACTGTTTTTTCAGAAAGGAAAGTGTCAGTTATCTTTTTCTTTTTTGTATGTTTTAAATGTAGCCCTTAAAAAAAAAATGTAGCCCTTTAGCTTCTCTACCTAGTGGAAGTCTTTCAATAGCTTGTATTTAATGAATGAAGGATGCTCTCTTTAAGCTACCAATGCATTTCAAGTTATTCCATACAAAAATTACCAGCAGATGCTTCAATAATTGTGAAGCACAAATATAGATAGATGGTAGTCAATGAATTATGATTATATGGAAGTCTTATTTCTCTTGAGTAGCAAGAGCTGATATTTTGATTGAAGTGACAGGAATCAATTTTGTCATCAAATCAATACATGGTGATTTTTATTAAATTTTAATAAAAAGATAATACTTTTTAGAACTATTGGTTGTATTTAGACTAACAAAATGGTGTTATTATGTGTCTTCCAGAATTTACTTAAAGTAATAGATACATGCTTTAATGAAACACATATTAGCATATATGATTTACCATTGTTATATTAATAACAATGTTATTATATCAATATTGAATATATTTTTTCTTAGGAAATATATTTTGCCTGTGAACATGTTTACATTTTTAAATTAACATTTTTTATATCTGTAATATAATTCAAACTTGAATTATTTCAATTTATATTTATTAAATATATACTATGTGAAAAATATTTGTCCTAGGTCTAAAAAACCTAGCTCTGAATTGCAAGTTTTGAATTAGTTTTTGAATAGATTATATGAGCTATTCAGTTGTGGCTAGATTTTATTTTAAAATATTGTTTTATAAGAAAAAGGCAATAGAAGTGTAGCTGATTGAAATAGTTTCTTCCAAATACATTATAATTTAATGCTTATTCTTACGTGATGTTAATTATATTCTATTATTCAAATAAATGAATACAAGCTATTGATTTTATGGTCTGTTTAAAAGATGATGACAAAAGCAATATCAATAAACTAATGATTTTGAAAGATTCTTTTTCCAAGCAAGTTTCCAGTTTTTAAGTTTATAAAAGAGAATTCAGTGCCAAAAGTTATATAAACTTATATTCCGATCATCTTGGTCATCAAAATTAGAACTTGTGGAACAGAATAAAGTGATTTAAGGGAAGTTAGATTTAGCAAAGCTGATTCAGCAGGTCATTATAGTAAGAAAATTTCAAAGTGAATATGATGGATTGTGTTAATACCCTTTAAAAGTAATTTTAAATCCTCAGAGGCACTGGGTTTATGCTTTAGTAGGCACCAGATATCAATAGGTATGAATTTAATCCTCCCCAAAGATTTTGAAATGCTATATAGTTCCATGACACAAGTTTGAAGTTGTTAAGAAAAACTTAACTGTCTTTTTTTCTCTCCTTAGTTTGCTAATTTTCATCTTTTTTGATCACCACTGCTTAAGAGTCAGATGTTAAGAGCTAGAGAAGACTTTGCTCATCTCATGCATTGCTCATCTCATGCTTATAATCAGAAAAGCTAAATGACCTAAATGCTACATTATCTCATGAGCAGTGAGCAAAGTTTGGGGGTTATTCATGGCATTATGCACTAACATGATTCTTATTTTAATATTATTTCATATAAACTATTGTGTAAAATATAATGTGCATAAATATTATTTATAATTATATTACCTAGTTGATTTCTTTTGTTAAGTTCTTAACATAATTTTATTTTTAATTATTTACTATAAACATGTATTTTATATGTTTTATATAAGTAATTTAAATAAATGTCCTAAAATGTATACATATTTCCTATAGATACTTGAAACTCCAAGTCCATATAAATTAATTTCTAATTTAGCTTACTCCAAGGCCTGGGGATCACTTATATATAAATCACATTTTTATTCTAATCAGTAATACAGACTCATTAATTTGAGTTCCACATTTCATGAAAGATGAGGATGCGCCAAAATCATCTAGCTCCAGGAAAGAGCTATGTATAGTAACAGGTAATTGTTAGCATCATTTGTTTCGTATACACAGACAAAAAGAGGAAATTATAAAATCATTATTTTCTGCTTGAATAGTAATAACCACATTCATTCATCCATTCTCATTTTTTCAACATATAACTGCAATGATATCTTAAATAAATAAAAAAAAAATGTCAGTTCATTTTTCCAGTCTTCCTAGACGATGCCTTCTTACATGCAGTTGAATCTCCACATTAGTATAGAGATGAATTTTTCTAACATAGCTTTCATCAAGCTATTTCTCTGATATATGTCAGATCTCTTAGGCAGACCTTATCACTGGTTCTGCTGCTCTGTAAGAACAGTAATCTCCATTCCCATACCATGGCTGCTTCTTTTCTCACATTCTCTATCTGTTGTCTCCTGCTTACTCCTTACCTCTTTTGGAGAATGGTTTACATTTATTCTCTTCTACAGAAACTTTATTTTAACTTTGCTGTTCTCAATGTTCTCACCCTTGTTGATCCTTTGTATTGGCTTGCCATGCATTTTGATGTATATTACTTTCTGACTTTTATTTTATTCAGTAATTTATTACTCCAAATAGCTGATAAACTATTTAATAAATAAAAACCTTTTATCATAATTCTCTTTTATTCTCCATAGAGCCCTAAACACCACTGGGCACATAGCACATGCAATTTATCCAATTGAACAAAAATGAGTGAATTCAAGACTTAAGGGAAAAACATTCATCACAAAAAATATGTATTTTTGATAACGTTAGTTTAAAAAATTTGGTATACTGGGTGAGAAACAAAGTCAATTAACCCATTTGCTTATCATTAATTCAATTGACAAAATAATATTGTTTATTAATTAAGCTGAAAATGAGATATATATTTGGAACACCAGCCTGTCTCAGTCATATCATTAATTTTGTTTAAATATCCTAACTTCTACTATACATTGTCTAAGGACCCATCATCAATGAATAATTAAATATAAGGAAAATAAATTTTAGGGTATTTGGTGGTTCGAAACCAGAGACCAAAAAACAAATTAACTAGATATTTCATATGATGCTATTAGAGAATCTTTCATAAGTGTCTTTAAACATATTTATAAGTGTTAATAAATCATGGCTACATTCTTTCCAACCCTCTTTAAAATATACATCTTAATTCAAAAATAATGTTAAATTGTTGACTCCCACCTTTAATATTATTTTCACACTGATGACACTGGAATTATCAATATTAAAAATAAGACTTCACTGCTAGAATTGACTAATTCTTAACAGAAAGAGTGACAATATCAGCTATTATCAAATAGCCCATGGTTTGGTAGCTATTTTCTAATATTTAAATGGAGAATACTAAATAACCTTATCGATTCCCTCAGCTATCTAGGGATTGTCTTTTGCAAGGAACTTAATTCTGAGAATTTACTAGAATGCAAGTATCTCAAAATTACATATTTATTCTGCTGATATTCTTCTATAGTCAACATAGTCAAGGCTCTAAAATAATAGCATCTTATCCTAAGATTTCTTTTAGACTCAAACTGTCTCTCAGACAGTACCTAACTCAAGGGTAAAAACAGATTTCTTATTTGAGAGTCATATTTGAGATATACACAAGAATATGAATTTTTAAACTCTAATAAGAAGAAATATGGTCTTTGACCAAAGTAAGAATAAAAATCATATTCCTAAAACCATGTAAAATATTGCACCTTTCCCTTCTCTATACCTTGTATAAAAATGTTCAAGTCTCCAGTTTAAAATCTTTGAAAGGCATCACTGAGAAAGCTTCAATCCAACTCTTGCTAAAGGTAGCCTAAGATATCTTATTAAGAGAAATGTAATTAGAGGTTAATTACAGATTTATTAAATTCTATTCCTACATTTCATTAGATCATAATACAATGACATACCTGGACCATAATATTTCAGCTCAAAACACAAATTTTATTCTCTAACATATTATGGTCTATCAATATATAAAATTTTTATTGAACAAGTTTTATATTTTTCTAAAAGTATTAAGTGAAGATATTGCCTATTATATTACTAAGAGTAGTTTCATAAAGATAACTTTCCCTTTGAATCAATTGTTAAGAAATATTTGACAATTTTGCTTTCCTCTAGCTTTGGCTGCCAAAGCACTTAGATTCAAATTTAAGTTAAGTCAATGATAAACTTCCATTTGTTTTTTTCTCCAACCTATCTATAGGGTCTTGGTGAAACCACATTCTGTTTCCAATCTAAAATACATACTTTCAATTCCTTTGTTTTGTTATTCTTCTAAGCACTCTCAGAAGCTTATTCTATTACAATTTAAAAATGTTCCTTTACTTTATAAATATAGGTGGACAAATAGATATTTACATTTGCAGGGCATCATGCGATGAGGAGAGATATTGCTTCTGCTCTCCTCAAGCATACAGATTAACACACAAAGGCAGAACCTATGAAGAGGTCACAGATACAATACAGCTAGATTTAGGGAACTTCATGTATGGCTGATGTAGACTATCAAGCTGTCCAAGGAGAAGCCAGACGGGCATATATCCCTGAGGTCTTTATGTTACTGGTTTTACAGAATGATATTTACCCCAGAAACTATGGACTAAAGAGACAGCAAAAAGTCAGCAGGGCAATTCAGTAATATATTCAAAAAGTGATGGGGAGTCAGTGAGCATTGCATCCTAAAATACATTTCAAAAGGCTGACTGATGTCTCAGTCTCCAACCTCTCCAACTCTCTATTGCTCATCATTTTCTGCTTCCATTTACTAATTTCCTAAAATGGTCTACTCATTGAAAATATAACCTTTGCATTTACTTTCCAGAGAAAACAGAGACTGTTAGGAAGGCAAATTTCCGGTTGTTTGCCACATTTTTACCTCCCACCTCAGTGGAAGGGGCACTCGTTTCCCTCTTCACAGTTAATTCCTCTAGCAACATTCATAATTCCCATCTCTTCAAAAAAATGTGCTTCCCTTTGGTTTTTGTATCTTTAAATTTACACTTTTTATTGACTCATATTCCTCTTAAAATAAGCCCTTTGCAACCACACACCTATATATCACTTCTTTCTCACCCCCAAGATTTATGAGAGTAGGCTTCATTAAAGGAATCCTTTTCCTTGCCTCCTATTAGTTGCACAATATAATTAGCTTTCTAGAGCCACAACGTTATTGAATCATTTTATCAAGTTCGATGGTTATATTCATAAGTATCTTTTTATTTTTCTCTTTAATTTCTCGGTATGATACGATGTTTATATTTCACTTTCTTCTTTGTAGAAATAAATGAAGTACATATTTTACTGATTTTTAATAAACTTTGGTTATATCCATTAGCCTCATATGAAGTTGAATTTCTTTGCAAAAACATTAGAAATTCAGCTGACTGATCAAGAATCAAAATGCCTACTTGTAACTATAGGATTGCTAAATAATCTTTTATGATTGTCAATAGCCAGATAGTATATACATACATACAGATATTATATACATATACATATAAATTCTATAAGGACAACATATTATGGCTTTCATTAATTTTTTCTTCAATTAGTTTTGATGAAACATTTAACCAAAAATAAATTATCCCAGTGTGGCAGACTAGATGCTTCCCCAATGATTTCAACCTCTTAGTATTAACATGCTTGCATAATTTTCTCCTCAACTAAGAGATGGAATTACCAACTCAGTTATGATCAACAAAATAAAGTAGAAGTTATAGTTTGTCATTTCAGAGATTAGGTTAAAGTCTTGGGTATATGTTTTCTCTCTCTTGTGGATTGCTTGCTTTGGAGGAAGCCTGCAGCCATGTCATGAGACAATTCTGGCTGCCATGTCAACATGAGAAGGAATTGAGAGGGACCTCTGACCAAAAGCCAACAAGAAATCAATATCTATAGTCCAACACTGGTGAAGAAATGAGGCCTGCCAAAAATTAGGTGAGTGGGCTTCGAAGTGTATCCTCCCCAAGTCAAGTCTTCAAATTAGACTGCAGATTTGCCTGGTAGCTTGTCTGTCTGTTGCTTTAAGTCACAAAATTTTGGAGAAATTTGTTACACAGAAATAAATAAGTAATACAAAATATTTGACTTTATTTCAGAGAGGAATCTCTTTTCTAAGTAACATATAACTGAACATCCATTTTTATATTATTAAAAAAAATGTGACTCTTCTCAATGGTATACAGTAATCTATTTATCACATTTAAACAGAAAGAATTATTTACGTTTACCCAAGTAGCAGCTACAATTAGGTTATTAGAAATCCAGGACAAATCATTTGTGAATCTGGATTTCCAAAAGAATTTATCAAACTGATAATTTAATTGGTAAAACCAGTGACTATAAATGCCCCAGGTTTACAGATGAATGAGTGTCAGAAAAATATTTATAAAAAGGCAAGGTTTCAGTGACAGGCAGCATCTCCCTAATGAAGTCACTCATCTAGTCCTAATTAATTAGTCAATATCTGAAACAGATATTTTTGCCTAGATTTTAGTAAAGAGCATGATTATATCCCAATGAAAGGGACCTGAGTGATATGATACCTTTAACCTTCAACCATCTGAAACAGAGAAATGGCACAGGGTTCAAAGTGGTAAATGAGAATAGGAAGAAAGGAAGACCTGCCTTTTCCCTGAAACAATCATAATAAAACTAGCAAAAGTCAAGTGGACATCCACTGACAATAAACAGGATAAGAATAACACCTGTGTTAAAAATATATTAAAATGACCTTGGGACTCAGTATAAATATGTAAAAATTTTGAGAGGAAGCCAACTTCATACATAAAGTAAGTACATATTTTAGTTATTAAAAGAATTAAAAATATTGACCTTGGAATTATTTACTTAAAAAGAAACAAAATATTCCCATTTCAAGGTAAATTAGAAGAGAAAGAGTTCATGAACATAATCAAAATAGAGAGTAAGTAAAATATACAACTAAAGGGAAAAATTGAGCTAATCTTTCTTTTGTGATAAGATAGTTATCTCACAATAAATAAGATAGTTTGGCAATTGTGTGGAGATTTTTTTTTTTTCATGGTTAAGGCCACAGTGAACCAATGACTGTTCTCATGGCTTTCTAACTGCTTTTCCAGTTTATGTTCTGTTTCTTGATGATTTTACCCACTCCTATAAGGTTTATTTTCTCAAATCAAAGATCTCATCATGCTTATTGTCTATACAAAATCTGTAATATCTCCCCCTGACTACTAAATTAGCTAAGCTTTTATAACACTCCAGCAAGTCTCCCTGTAGAGTGGTGAAGCAGGAAAACTCTGTGTCCACCTTCTTAGATTGATTTTATGGCTTTACGACTTATTGGCTCAGTTTGATGGGCCTGGTAATTAAAATTTTCTGTATTTCAGTTTTACTATCTATGAAACAATGATTTTAATAAGCACAAATGTTTATTGTGAAAATTAAAAAAAATAATTCATGATGTGCTAGAAATAGTATTTTTGTCCACAATGAGTACTTTAACTATTGCTTTATTATTACTATTATTGCTACTTGAGAT
>NW_006442512.1:8465209-8482273 GCF_000325575.1 Pteropus alecto | reverse complement strand
CCATTTAACTCGAACAGCTAATTTCTAAAATAGGAATTAATATTCCTTTTTTACAGATGAGGAGACTAAGATCTAAACATGTTAAGTGACTTCTCTAAATTCTTTAAATTGCTACAGCTAAGTTCCAGCCTAGATTTTCTGCCTTCATATTGCGGGTACTTTTTGCTGCACAGAGCTACCCTGATACACTTGTCATCTATTGCTCCACTGTGAAAAATACTGGTTAATAGTACTGGCCCTGAGTTTGAATCTCAGTTCTTTGCAATTTATACAAACTCTCCAAGGTTCAGTTTTCTCTACTGTAAAAGATGGATAGTGATACTCATTTTAAAAAAATTATCAAGAGGATTACTTCACTGAGTACCGTAGCTGGCATATATCATATGTGCAATTTTATTAGTTTATAAAATATATTTCTGTATTTGTTTTATTAATTTATATCAAAACATTTAATGCCATCCTAATTTCTCACATTTTACTTCCTCATTACCAGTGTCTTAATCTTCACTGTGCTCATCTCTGTACTGAAAAGATATCTTTCTTTTACAAAGAAAGGTTTTCTTTTGTCCCAAAGCATTGCCTTATTATTTAACTATTTAAGATACTATTTAAGATACAGATCCATAATCCCTCATCCAAGCTCTGTGGAGCTGGATATGCTCCCTTATTCAGAATTTTGTCTTATATTAGAAAGCTGAAAGAGCTTTCTAATATCTTGCATATTATGTGACATCTCCTGGAAAAATCTAGAACAGAATCCATAATTAAACAGTAATATTTTTACCACAAATAGTATAAATGTTCACACTCATTTGGATAAATACAGACGATATAAATAAAAAAACAATACAAGTTCAGGTCATATATTCTAACACATGTAGAGCAAGCTGGCATGAACTGTCAATAATTTTTCAAAAACTGTGTGCAATGTTATTATTATTATTATTATTTTATTTTAGAATCACACTTTAAAGAATTGTAGACCTGTATGACTTCCCCATCCCCCACCACAGTTTTGCTAGGTTCTTTCTCAAGGTTATGTGGTATTCTATTACTCATTTTAGCTTCCATTATTGTTCAAAATGTCTAAGAGCAGAGAGTCTGTTCATCTTCATATACTCTTTAGGACATAGGATATTCTCAAATCTTACTAGATATATTAGGCATACTTTATAACAAGAAAAAAATATACCAATATTCAAAATGTATAAATGGTGCTAAAAGTACTGTCTTCTAAATATGACAATACTCATTTTCATGATCATTAATACACATTGAGTGATAATTCAAGCAATTTTCTTTGAAAAGAATCAGTGTAAACTATACCTTATTAAATTCCACAAGAATATCTCATTAAGAATTTATTCCATTAATGGTCTGATTTAAGATTCCAAAATAGGTAGATAATACTCCAAAATTTCAAATTCTAATCTAAATTTGAGAAGTTAGGACATGACAGGGGAACATTGTTAGCATCTTATTTTGCAATTTATAGATAAGTCATTTAAGTCAATAATGATATTCTTTGACTAAAATTTATTTAACGTGTGTTTGTGAACATTTTTCTTCTTAGGTATGATATACTTGAGAAAAAAATAATAGTAATTCTTGCCACCTCACCTATATGTTGTCCATACATGTGATAAAAGAAGCTGAAACAATATGCAGTGTTCGAGGGTCCATAAGGGTTTTTTGGAGCTATGCTAAAAACTGGGCTGAGAAGTCGAGCCTTTTCGCCTTCCAATCTTGGTCGAGATGTCTCAATGTACATATAAAAACCTTAAAAAAGACAAAATAAAATGATTAAACATTATTGTTAGGTAATATGAAACTGGAAATCACTGAGAAGTTTTAGAGTATTCATACAAGTACAGATTGATAAGATTTTATCTCATTTATAAAACCTGTATATGCATGATATAATATAAAGAGTAAATAATCTACATAATTAAAGATAACATTGTTTAGAATGCATAGAAACAAGACAAAATTAGAATTTTAGACAAATTTTCAAAAAAAAAAAAAAAAAATCCCAGTCTCTCAACTATATCTGTCAGCAAATTCTGAGAGAAAACTGTCTACAGACTTCGGAAATATCTGAATTATTAATACTGCAATAAAATTTTAATGTTTTATTTCACAATTTTCAAATCTATAGCTAAGTAGTCCCTTGCATTTCATATTAATGGCATTTCTAACATTCCAAGGCTGGCATATGATTGTTATGAACACAACATTTCATACCCTCATACCTTCTTTGGAGCCACTACGGTCAGCATTCGGTCCTGTGTTTGGAGTATATTTTGTATTTCTTGTTGCAGTACTTTGCTTTGTCCAGTCAAAATTATCTGTATCATCTTGGGTGAACAAACAAATGTTACCATCTTCAAATCCACAATGAAATTCTCCTGTTAAAAAATTTAATTAAAGTGATTAATATTAATTATATTAATTAAATACAAACATTGCAACATTCCTATAGGAGAAATTTAAAACATTATATGGCAATATAAGATTACAATAATGGCAGCAGAGCCATAACTGAACACAAGAGTATGACTAAATGTAAAATGATTTCATTTTAATAAAAAAGAAAAGTAATATTGATACATAAACTGTCTCATGTTTAATAATTTAAACCAAGCCATTTTCCTCTGAAATATTCAGATAACTGAAATTAACGAATATAATTCAACTTTGGATTATGGCTGAAGAATTTTCTCAACTTTCACTTTTTAGTATAGGAACAATCCAAACTAAAATGTCAGTTAGAAAATGATCTTTATTAATTTATCTGACAGCATGTTAAAGCTGTATTCCTTGAGGTTATAATTTTTCACATCATGTCTAGAGATGCCCATTTGCACAAATGGAAGTTTACTTAGGGGTAGCTAATGGCAAATTATTTTAAAAAGCAGCTATCTTTCATACTTTATGTGAATATAAATTTGCCAGGTGTTTGAAATTCACTAGAGATGAAATAATGAAGACTGTACGAAGACCTGATGGAAAGACTGAGATTTTTTTAGATGCCTGTCACATGTGGATTTCAGACCCAACAAGTTCAGAGAGAGCTTGCTTCAACTGTCCTTGAAATGAGGGTGGTAGTGATGTTTCTAGGTATCAGAGGGTTTTCTTACTGGGATATACCTTGCTTTAGATATAGGAGCAAATAAAGGAGATGATAATGCCCACAAAGATCCTTAACTAATAAAATTTAAACATAGTTTATATTATTTTGTTCAAACTCATTACAACTCTATGAAAAATCACAGTAATACTAATTTGTGAGGCTCACAAGGAGGAAACTTTGGCTAAGTTCAGCTAGTTAATAATAAAGTCAAAACTGAGTACAGATTCCCTGGAACTCATAGAGATATAAAGTTTTAAAGAACAGAGACTCCCACCCCATCCCACCTGCAACTGGTTAGACTTATCAGATATCTTTAGTAGTAAAGTCCTTGAAATTGGGATCATGCCCCTGAATTAATCCTTCTGTTTCTACATACTAACAATGAACTATCTGAAAGTGGGATAAAAAAACAAAAACTACCCCATTTACAATAACATAAAAATAATAAAATGCTTAGGAATGAACTTAACCAAAGAGATGAAAGACACATAAAAAACTATAAAACATTGATTAAAAAAATTAAAGAAGACACAAATAAAAGTCAAGATATCTCAAGTTCTTGAATTGGAAGAATTAATATTGTTAAAGTGTTCATATTACCCAAAGTGATCTATGAATTCAATGCAATCCCTATAAAAATAGCAATGGCATTTTTTTATATAGAAATACAAAAAACATTCCTAAAATTCATCTGAAACCCCAAAAGAACCAAAATTTCCAACACAATTATGAGCAAGAACAAAGCTAGAGGCATCACACTTACTCATTTTAAAATGTATTACAAAGCTACAGTAATCAAGAATATGGTACTTGTACATGATTGGTGGAAATGTAAATCAATACATCTATTATGAAAATGGCATGGAGATTACCCAAAAAAACTAAATATAGAACGACATGATCCAACAATCTGTCTTATGAGTATATATCCAAAGGAAATGAAATCAGTACCTCAAAGAGATATGCACTCCCATGTTCACTGCAGTATTATTCACAGTAGCCAAGATATGGAAACAACCTAAGTGTCCGTTGATGGATGAATGGATAAAGAAATTGTGGCAGATATATACAATGAGATATTATTGTCTTAAAAGTTAAGGTTACCCCACCATTTGCAACAATATGGATGACCCTGGAGGACATTGTACTAAGTGAAAAAGTCAGACACAGAAAGAAAAACAAAACTGCATGATATCGCTTATATGTGGAATATAATAGAAGTCAAATATATAGAGCAAAGAGTAGAATAGAGGTTTTTAGAGACTGAGGAGAGATGGAAATGGGGAGATATTCGTCAAAAAGTATAAATTTTCATTTATGGAAGATGAGTCAGTTCTAGAGATCTGCTGTACAACATTGTCCCTATGGTTAAAAGTACTACATTGTACAACATTGTCCCTGTGGTTAAAAGTACGTTTAAAAATGCATAAAGAAGGCAGATCTCATGTTAACTGTTTTCATCACAATAAAAAAAAAAAAGAGAGAGAGAGAAAAGAAGAAACGGAGGAGAAAGAATAAAGGAAGGAAGGAAGGAAAGGAGTAAGGGAGGGAGAGAGGGAGGAAGGGAGGAAGGGAGGGACGGAGGGAGGGAAGGAGGAAGAAAGGGAAGAAAGAAAAAGGAATAAAAATAAAACAGACACCTTTCCTTTGGGTTTAAGAAATAATTTTTGTTTTGCCTTATTTTTTTTTTTTTCAGATTAAAGAAATGCTGCACCTCTTTGTGTTTATTTATATTGTATATTTTGAGTAAGATGGTTTACAGAGTATATATATGCATTTAGGGGTTTCTAAATCAGTAAATTTATGGGATAAACAATATTCCACATAAAATATTTATGCTACAAATCTGGTACTAAACAAGACATGACCTCTTGATGCTATCAATTGAAGATCTAATGTTGGTGACAGAAATGTAGTTATATGCATGAATAGATGACTTTTAGGCACAATATGAGATTCTTTTAGGTACTACTTAGGAGTCATGATAAGGCAAATGTTTGATTTCAAATGCTTTCATTTGCTTAATAATATATACATAAACAAAATGTCAAAAAAAAAAAGATTGAGAATTTCAGCCTATATTTATAAATCTGCCAAACCTTACTTTTTAGATGTTATTCTAAATTATGTATAATAAATTTTATGATACCACTTAAACATATCTTTTGTGTAATTTTATTTTGCCTTGTTTAAAAAGAGAAAAAGATTGCCTTCAAAAAAAGAACAAATTTTTGGAGTATTTAAGTTTCTCATAGTAAAATTAAGCTACAATACAGCTTATGAAAACATAAGATAGGCCTATAACTTTAGATATCACTAAAATTTTTTATAATTTGGGTTATTTTATATGTAACAGTTGTTTATAATAAATTTGAAGGAGATATAAGACCACCATAATTCACATTGGACAAAGAAATATAAAAGTAATCTCAATAGTTCATTGTTTCAGTGGACATATATCTTTACAGTGAAAAATCTATTACTCGAGAGATTTTAAGAAAAGTTGGCAGGTAAAATGTAAAAAAGCTCCACTACTTAGGACAATCATAATTTTATGATTATCGTGTCATTTTATATGAGATAATTATAGAAATATGCAAAAACACTTTATGTTTATCAGAATAAGGACTATCTTGACAGGTAATAAAAACACATTCACCTCTAAAAACTTATTGAAATAAATATAATATTAAATATTAAAATATATTATAAAATAAAAAGTAATAAAGTCTAGGATTTTCACAGAGATATGGAACTGAAGGCTGACTTCTTTTTGAATTTTTCACTAGATTTCTAATTACAACATGATTTTGGCAGAGTTTCAGAGACTACATGGAAATAAAAAAATATATTTGAAATATTCTGCTAAAATGGTCTCTAAAATTGTGTTTTATTTCTCTGAATCTTATCCGATATGGTGAAGAAAGAATCAAAACTCAGAGATAAGTAGCCTGATGATTAATAGTCCTCTAGTCCAATGGTCCTCTTACCCCACCCACCCTTTCCATTTATTTTTTTCAGCTTTACTGAGGTATAATTGACAAAAAATTGTATATATTCGAAGTGAATAACTTGATGTTTTGATATACATGTACATTTTGAAATAATAAACACAATCAAGTGAATCAATATATCTATCACTCCACATATCACAGTATTATAGTTAACATTATTTCTTTTTTTTCTTTTCTTTTTGTGGTGAGAATTCTTAAGATCTACACTATTGGCAAATTTCAATTATACAATACAGTATTGTTAAGTATAGTCACCATGCTGTGCATTAGATCTCTAGAACTAACTCATCTTACAAAACTGAAAGTCTTTAACCTTTGATCAACATCTTCCTATTTCTATTTCCTTATTCCTGGCAACAGCCATTTTACTCTCTGCTTATGAGTTTGACTATTTTATTTTATTTTTTTTATTTAATACAGTTTTTTTCAATTACAGTTGACATTCAATATTATTTTATATTAGTTTCAGGTGCACAGCATAGTGGTTAGACATTTATATAATTTATGAAGTCATCTTCTTGATAAAAAATAAACAAATGGGAATACATCAAACTAAAAAGTTTTTTTGCACAGTAAAGGAAACCATCAACAAAGAAAAAGACAACTTATTGATGGGGAGAAGATATATGCCAAAGATACGTCTGACAAAAAGTGTTAATATTTAATACTTATGAAGAACTCATATGTGTATTCTAGATTTATTGTAGTGATCCCTTTGTAAGTTATATAAATGTCTAATTACTATTTTGTACATCTGAAACTAATATAATATTGAATGCCAACTGTAATTAAAAAATAAAGTATTAAAATACTAAAATAAAACCACTTACTTAACACCAAAAACCAAAAAAAATTCAATTAAAAGATTAGCAGAGGGCTTGAATAGACGTTTCTCCAAAGATGACATACAGATAGCCAATAGACATATGAAAAGTTTGTCAAGGTCACTATCATCAGAAAAATGCAAATTAAAAGATATCACCTCGCACCTGCCAGAATGGCTATTGATAAGTCAAAAAACAAATGTTGGTGAGGGTGTGAAGAAAAGAGGACCCTTGTGCACTGTTAGTAAGATTGGAAATTGGTGCAGCCACTATGGATAAAAATTTCCCGCCCAAAAAAACTACCTTATGACCTAGCAATACCACTTCTGAGTATTTATTTGAAGAAATCTAAAATGATAATTCAAAAACATATATGCATCCCAATGTTCATATACCATTGCAGCATCATTTACAATAACCAAGATATGGAACCAACCGAAGTGTCCATTAATCGACATTTAGATAAATAATAAGTGTTACACACAAGTTCTGGTCAAGATGGCACTGCTTGCATCCTCCCATGACCACATTAAAATTACAACTAAATTGTAGAACAATCAACCAGGAGAATCATCTGAAAACTAGCTGAACAGAACTCCTATAACTAAGAATATAAAGAAGAGGCCACACCGAGACTGGAAGGAGGGGCAGAGATGCAAAACGGTCTGGACCCACACTCATGTGTGGATGTTGAGCTTTGGGAGGGATATCTCAGCTGTGGAGGTTCCCACCCCAGAGGAGTGAGGGGCCCCAGCCCCACACCAGGGCTCTCCAGCCCAGGATTTCAGTGCTGGGAAAAGGAGTCTCTACAACATCTGGCTGTAAAATCACTTGGAATTCTACTGTCTTCATGAGATGGAAGGCTGCTGGAAACCAGATATCCTCTTAAAGGGCTCATGCATAAGACTCACTGGCTCGCAGACGCTCACTCTGGGCTCCAGCAGAGGAACAGCAGCTTGGGAGGTACAAGAGACATACAAGGAAAGACTGAGTTGTATGGCTTCAAGGTGAGAGCCGGAGGGAAAGCCACCATTATCTCTGTGTTGAGTCCATCTCCTGTGCAGCATATAAGCAGGCTCCTTGAGACCCCACCCCACCCAACTACCACTTTAGAGGCACTTTCTGGCTTGGCAACCAGCCCCACCCTGCACACAGCAGGGTGCTCCTTTAGCAGCAATCAACAGGACTCAACTCTTACACCTCCAAAGACACTTTCAGTCATGGGCAACTAGCCCTACCCAAGCTGCAGTATTTCTTGAACAAATCTCAGAGATCTGTGGGCCTAAGGCAGGCAGTGGCTGGCCCGGGTATGATCTGAGACTTATGTGAGTGGCCACAGGTTCCAAATCTGGTGCCAAATCTGAATCTGCACTAACTTTGTGAATATCACTCACCCTACCCTGGCAACTCCCTGGGACCGTGCCTAACTCAACTCACCTACTGCCTGAAGCTCTTTCAGTTGCTGAGCCTTCTGGCAGCCAGCAAGCAGCCTCAGGCCTTAGGATGCCCTTTGCCTTTTGCTGAGCTTCCCCAGGCCCGGTAATGATGGCAGCCAGCCTTGGTTCACTGCTTGGTCTCTCCCACATACTTCCAGATTCAGCACAGGACTTGACCAACAGCAGATAGCTTTGTAGGTCCTACCAGGTAGGCCCACACTGTTCATAAGCAGGAGCTGATCTTGGCCTCCACAGGTGCCCCTCCCAAGGGGCCCTAGAACCAATACACTTGGCGACTGGCATCAGACCATAACCGAGTACCAGCTGATTAGCTTAATGATGGCACACCCAGAGGATGGTCTCAACAGGCACATGAGGTGTTTGGAGTGAATCCCACACTGTGGGATCAGCCACACACAACAGCTCATATACTGTGACTGTGGCCAGTACTCGCAGCCAGTCATCCTGAGAATCAATTCCACCACTGATGTGCCAACAGAAATCAAGGCTCAACTACAACAGGAGGGCACACACAACCCACACAAAGGTCACTCCTGGAGCACACAGTGCAGGTGATCGGGTAGACTGCAGCACTGGGATATACAGGGCACCTACTACATAAGGTCACCATATACAATAATATACTCAAAAATTTTTCTGAATTGAAAAATTTGTAAGTTTTTTTCTCTATCTAATTTTAATCTTCCTGCGACTCTTTTTAAACATTTCTACTGAGTGCGCAGTTAGAGATCTTACCTTAAAAGGAATTATAATCAATATAGTAATTAACTAACAATAGTGCCCAGGGTAGAAGGCACAGAGAACCTGATTTATGTAATTAATTCATCCTAAAGTTGTCATTTATTTGTTTTTTTAACAAATAATCATTGAATGCCTGCTAAAC
Organism: Pteropus alecto; assembly: GCF_000325575.1. NCBI lineage: Eukaryota > Metazoa > Chordata > Mammalia > Chiroptera > Pteropodidae > Pteropus > Pteropus alecto. The sequence continues at coordinate 8,472,962 of NW_006442512.1, read as the reverse complement.
ATGAAATGCTGTGATAGACACAAAGATAGTAAGATATAGGGAGAAATTAGAAACAGATTTAGCTCTTATGTACTTTATAATCTACTGGAGGATATGAAAAAAATAAAAAAATAGGGAATGTTTAGGAAGGAACACTTGTTTGTACTAAACCTTATATGAAAAAGAACCTCAAAGGATTGATAATAATATCCACATTAAAGAGTCATTGTGACGACTAAATGAACTTTTATTCATGAAAGCAATATGGAAACAATAAAGAACTATAAAAATATTCAGCATTATAATTTAGATATACAGAAATAAAGAGGATCTTTGGTAGAAAATATCACAAGAAAAAAATTACATCTTTTTGTATTTGTTACATAGTCAGTAAAAGGCCATTGCAGAAAAGGAAACACAGTAAAATAAAAAATAAGACTTGAATGTTTATTCCCTAAGTATGGGTAATTGTGAATGTTAGATGGATGGGAGCAAGAGTGCAAAGAGGCTCTTTATTCTTTTATTAACCAAGAACAATATATTCCTAGACACAAAATAGGAGAAAAAAATCAATCCTTAATTTTTTTGTGAAATATTACCAAGAGGATGATGACCAGATTATCTTCTCTTTCATAAAAGATTGGACTATAGAATAGTGATTTATGAAAAATTTTGATTAAACCATTCAAATACCAACTTTCTAAGTAACAATAGTCTTTTATGAGTGAAATATAGAAATAAAAAAATGAAAATTAAAGAAAAATAATTGCAACAAAAATGGTATGTAATGTCACAAAAGAAAAAATAAACTCATAGTTATACAAATCACAAATGTTAAGCATGCTGTGGTAAATGGCTCCATATTTAGAAAAACTTATAAAAATCAATTATCAATATTAAATAATTTGTCTTTATATTAATAATCTTTGAAATTTAAAATTCACATTTAATGCCAGTTTTACTGTTTCTGAGCCAGTTCATTTTAAACCAAATAAGAATAGTTGTTAAATAATATTTGTTTATGTATTTTCTATTTTAATTGTGAAATACAGTGCCATTTTGAAAGAAAAAATATACTTACTTAAATGAGGATTAACAGGAGCTACAAGAAAAGCAAAAAATAATGTTAGCATAACTTAAATGTCTTTTATAAATAAAAGTCTAACCAGTGTCTCATAGTTCTTTAACAAAACTTAATGATCTTCCCCACTGTGGCCTTTGAATTTTATATCTGCAATCCATTTTGTTCTAGAGGATTGAATAGAATCGACTTTGGAGCTCTGCAATAACAGCCTCAAAGTATCAAAAAAATCAATGTGAAATTGCACATGGGTTTGTCATTTTCCAAAGAATAGTTGCTGAACTTTTATATCTTAACCTAAACAAAACCCAGAAATCAAAACTGAAGCTGATAGTAGGCCAATATATAATCTAGATCTTTGAACAATGAAAGAAATTACTCAACAGAGATTCTACTTTAGTTTTTTGGCCATTATCTACTTTTGGTGAAAATAACATGATATATATGAAAATAAAGCAATCCTTATATCATGTCATTATATGTGTCTTAAAACAAATTGTCAATTCAATCTTGCTTTGTTAATTACATTAACACACACATATACTCACACATACAGCATTTTCAAATGTTAGGTAACACATTTGAGGTTTTGTGCACCAGAAGAATATTTACCTTAAAAAACTAATCGTGTTTGTAATACAAGTGCCAATTGATTTCTACCTGAAGAGGAACGAATACTTTACATTTTACTGAAGCAACAACAAAAATATATCTAACCTGAGACAAATGATATCTGTATATTGATTAGGCATTTATCACTCTGAAAGAAAATTCCATTATGAATGAAGAAAACCATTGTTGTAGTCGCCCAAGGTTACAATGGGCAGTTATTCTAACCTGCAAAAGTTTGTCTACTCTGATGTTAACCATTCATCCAACTTGGACATTACTAGAAAATTATGATAGTCAATAACACATACACATGCACAAAACATGTTCATATATGATTCATATATTAGTACATTGAGTTTAATTTTAACAAGTGAGTTAGTCTCGATTAGTTTTGCTATTCCTTCATACAGAAGACAGACTAGTCCCATTACTTTAGTTATTTTTCTGATTCTGTATTTCCCATTGTAAATTATAAAATTAATAATATATAGAAGGGACTATACATTTATTAGTTCCATTAAAGTGGAGAAAAAATAATTTTCTTTTTTTTGCAAAATATCAGTATATTTTAATTTAAAAATTAATTAGTAAAAATTAAAATTATTTCATAATTAAAATAATGTGAAATTATAAAATTATTTTTGTATTCTTTTGGAGAAATAAGCATCTTTGAATTATAATTTAATTTTAGAAAATATGTCACAAATACAGGTAACTTCTGATCAGAATGAATTTTAAAGTCTTCTTCTGCAATATTTTTCATCACCAGATTCACTATGAATAGCACAATGATCCTTGTAAAAAATTTGCCATTCTAAATTCTAAATATTGCAGTGACTTTATTTTTCTTCTTTCAAATTTACATGTATAATTTCTTATAAATGCCTATATAGCACTAAAGTATACTTTACCTAAATCTATGTTACATAAAATCAATTTTTAATTGAAATGTTTATGATTTTAATACGTATGCCTAAGAATGTAAAGATAATTAAAGAAAATTGAAACTAAACATAATATCTACTTTCTAGATGTGTTTTTCATTTTAGTTGGTTGTCTCAGATTTTTCAATAAGAACTACTGAGTTCATGAAAATGTTTTCCTTTATCTCTCTAAAAAAAGTCATGATAATTTCTAAAGTTAGCAAAGAAGCATAAATCCTCTGTAATGAATCTATCCAGTTCTACTTAGAGTTTGTCATTTCATAGTTGTTTAACTCTACAGGACACTGAAACTTTCTAGGTCCTAATTTATTCATCTTTTAAAGGAATAAATATCAATGCATAGTTTCTAATATCCCTCTATATTAAACGGTCCAGGGTTTACAACTTAGAGGCAGGGAGAATAAACATAAGATAAGAAGAGATAATTAATATTTTATAAAACATATAAAACTATAACTTTAGAAAAATATAGTTGAATGTTTTCTAGTTGTCTGTCCAATGAAATCAGGGAAGTAATTAAAGAATAACAATTATCATTTCTCATAATATTTACATCACTAACATGAAAAAGATATATTTTTAAAGAACCACATTCAAGAAAAGATGTGCAGTGACTCTAATGCTTTTACAAACATATATATTTAAAGGACCACATTCAAGAAAAAAGATATATAGTTATTCTAAATCTTTTAAATTCCTTGATTGTCTATGAATATTCTACTCTATGTTATAGATATTAATTTTTTGATGAAGATTGAATATATCATGCCCAATACACTCTGACTGAGAGTGAAAAAAATGACTTTATATGAAAATGCAACTCTGATAAGTTTTTAATAATTTTCCTTTATTTTCACTTTTGACAGAATTTACTGTTTCTTTCTTAATGCCAAACAGAATGGAGACCTACAACTGAAAAAAAAAAAACACATCATATTATCGTTTTAAGTCAAACTCTGATAATGATAAAAAAATATTTCACTGAATTAAGGAAACAAATATTAAATATATGCCACTGATTCATTCAACTCTGAAAAATATTTTTACAATTCTGGAGCTAGTTGTTGATATAAATTTCTACTGAAAAATGAACATAAATTTCAACTGATAAAATATTGATCTGTTTAGTATACAGTAAAACAATATATCAGGTGAAAAGGGGGTAAGAGGAGATAGAAAAGGGTAAAAGGGGTCAAATATATGGTGAAAGGAGATTTGACTTTGAGTGGTGAATATACAATGCAATTTATAGATGATGTATTATAGAATTGTACACTTGAAACCTATATAATTTTACTAAGCAATGTCGTCCCAAATAAAAATAAAATTGAAAAAGTATGTCTAATTTCTATTGTTTCTATTTTTTAAAGTTTTTGACCAACTTTTAATTTTTTTACAGTTTTATACTAGTTTCAATTTTTGCTCAATAGGACATTTAAGTAGTGAAGATGTATTAAATGCATATAGTTTATAAAAGCAAACTCTCTCACTAACATACTCAAAAACACACATATTTAGTTATTTTTAAAGTTAGCAATCTAAAAGAAAAAAAAAAACAAAAAAAATCAACTAAGATGTTCTTCAATAGGTAAATGGATAAACAAACTGTGATATATTCTATCATGGGATATTATTTAACAAGAAACAGAAGTAAGTTATTAAGCTACATGAGAACACCTTAAGTGTGTACTGCTCAGTGAAATAAGACAGTTCGAAAAGGCTACATGCTGTATGATTCTAACTATACAATATTCTGGAAAAGAAAAAACTGCAGGCAATAAAAAGATCAGTGGTTTTAAGGGTTGAAGTGGGGGAAAGACAAATAGGTGGAGCATGGGATTTTTAGGGCAGTGAAACTATTCTATGTGCTTCTGTAATGGTGGATAACATTATACGCTTGCCAAAGTCCATAAATAATAAATCTTGATGCAAAGTATTTACTTTAATGATAAAATGTCAATATGTTAATGAATTGTAACAAATGTACCACGTTGATGTAAGATGTTAATAGTGGAGGAAAATACATTGGGAGAGAGGGCATATGTGAGAGTTCTCTATATTTTTTGCTCGGTTTTCTAGAAATGTAAAACTATTCTAAAAAATAAAGTCCATTAATTTAAAAAAAAATTAAAAAAACATTTGATCATATTAGCTAACTTCTTAATGACATAAATTTTAAAGCCATCAAGAATTAAAAAAAATAAAATACAGAAATATCGCATCACAACACAAAATGGAAAATCAAAGGACATTGTTGACATTATCGCATAGGTTTAATGTTAAGTAAAACATTATTCTATATCTCTACATTTATAATCAAATATTTCAATTTATAATGATAAAGTTTTTTGGGTTTGGGGTGTTTGTTTTTTGATTTTTGGTCACTTGGCTGGTGACCCAGAAAATCAATATGCTAAATTTTAGTTTGTGTCTAAATTTGGTAGATAGTTGCAACCTACATATTCCAGATAGTTTAATATTCAAATGAATACTTTTAAATAAATGTCTACTTACCACTATATTTGATGACACGAATTGTTGAATCTCCTTCACCAAATTTGGTGAGAGGAGTTAGTCGCACTTCATAAGCCTCTGGTTTAATTAGCTCAGTCAAATTATATGTAATTAATTCTCCTTTTTGAATATTTCCATTTATTTTAATCTCTTGTTCCCACCAACGCTGCTGTCCAGCCTGAAATCAAAATAATTATGAAATAGTGTTCCCAGTATTTTATTCATAGATACTTATTATGTTTTAACAAAGTGGAAAAACAGCTTTCTGAAATTCGATTAAATAAGAAAGTACTTATATTATATGAATACATTTTATTAAAGTTCGAGTTTCTATAATAAGCGAGACATTTTTTAGATGTTTGTAGATCATTACAAAGTTATGGAATAGTTTGGCTAATTAAACACAGATTTAATATCTCATCTAATATTAAGAGTCAATCTGAAGACTTAGAGAAATAAAAGTTTACTTCTTACTTAACATATTTATAGTCAACTGGTCTTTGGCAAAGACAATACAATAGAGCAGATAGTCTTTTCAACAAATTGTGCTTAAACACATGCAAAATATTGAATCTACTTGTGGACATTAAACCCTCACAATATTTAATTCAAAATGGATCACAGACCTAAATGGAAACCATAAACTACAAAACTCCTAGAAGGTAACAGGAAAAAATCTAGAAGCCTTTGGGTTTGGCAATGACTTTTTTGATACAACACCAAAACCACAATCTATTAAAGAAACGATTGATGAGCTGGACTTTTTTAATTAAAAATATACACTCTACCAAATACATTATCAAGAGAATGAAAAGACAAGCACAGAATGAGAGAAAATATTTGCAAAAGACACACTGATAAAGGACTATTAACCAAAATATATAAAGATCTTTTAAAATTTAACAATAAGAAAACAACGAGAACAAAAAACAATTAAACAATGGGCCTTATTTTTTAACAGAAAAGATGCTTCGCATTATATGTCATCAAAGAATTACAAATGAAAGCAATATTAAGATACACTACACACCTATTAAAATGGTCAAAATCCAGAACACTGACAAGAGCAAATGCTGGCAAGGAGGTGAAGAAACAGGAACTCTCATTCACTATTGGTGGGAATGCAAAATAGCATGGACGCTTTGGAGGACAATTTGGTGGCTTTTTACAAAACTAAATATACTCTTACTATAGAATTCAGCAATTGTGCTGCATGGCATTTACTCAAAGGAGCTGAAAATATTCATACACTCAAAAATCTGCACATGGATGTTTATAGCAGTTTTATTCACAATTGCCAAAACTTAGAAGCAACCAAAATGTCCTTCAGTAAATGAATGAATAAATAAACTGTGCTACCACCAGATTACGGGATATTATTTAGTGCTAAAAAGAAATGCGCTACCAAGCCATGAAAGGACATAGAGGAAACTTAAATGCATATTGCTAAGTAAAATAAACCATTCTGAAAAGGCTACATACTGTATGATTCCAATTGTATGACATTCTGGAAAAGGCAAAACTATGGAGACAGTAAAAAGATCAGTGGTTACCAGGGGTTAGCGGGGAGGGAAGGATGAATAAGCTGATCATAGAGGATTTTTAGAGCAATAAAAACCTGCATGATGATATAATGGTGCATACATGTAATTATAAATTTGCCCAAACCCACAGAATGTAAAACACCAAGAGCAAACCTAATGTAAACTATAGACTTTGATTGATAACAATGGGTCAATGTAGATTCATCAATTGTTAACAAATGTATCATGTTGGTAGGGGATGTTGATGTTGGGAATGCTATGCATTGTTGAAGTAGAGGGTATATAGGAAATCATTGTACCTTCTGCTCATTATAGCTATGAATCTAATAACTACCCTAAAAAAATAGTCTGTTTAAAAATTGGTTGTGTCACTTTTATAATTTCCTGTTATTTACATACATTTTCAGTTGTATTTATATATGTACAGTAAGCATAATTGCCTTGTAATATATATCCAACACTTTGTATATCTGAAGTCTATAGCATCTTCGTTCCTGGAGTTTTTCTCCTTGTATTTACTTAGTTATTTTTAACTGTGTATTGATGATGTGGCTAAAATACTATTACTGGGGTTTCTTTGGGGCCTAGGACAAAGATATATTCCCTTAGAGATAGACCTTCATTTCTGACATGCTGCTAAGGGCATCAACAGTATAATTCACATTTACTTCAATAATGAAACTCTTTGGTTTCACAGATTAAAGTGGAAATGATCCCTTGCTTTGAAAAGGCCTTGCGCTTTCATTTCTATTTGCCTCAGAACTGCCAAACTATAAGAATCAAAGTTCAAGTTTGTCTGGGTTGGTCAATAGATGAAATCAAAGCAATTTGGGTGACATATTCCATTTATTACTTTGAGTTTTTATTTTCCTTTACATTATGACCTAGTAATTTCATATATATACATATATACACACATATATATAAATATACACTATATACATTTACATATTTTCTTGTTTTCTAAAGGTTAATTAGTCCTAATTACATAGCCTAACCTGCTATATTTCTGGAAATGAAATTCTCATATATGTGCCATTAGCACAGGACTAGAAAAATGACAAATAAAATAATGAAAT
>NW_006442512.1:8441843-8465184 GCF_000325575.1 Pteropus alecto | reverse complement strand
ACAGGAATATATATATATATATAGTTGTGCACATAGAAGACAAGATAAGATATACCATTTAATTTGTTATGTGTATGGAAAAAACATAAAGGAAATCTCTATCTCGCCTGTTATATAGAATGGTCAGTCTCAGGAGGATCAAATACTCAAATTTAAAAGGCAAAAGGTAAACCATTTAGAAAAAATACAGAAGAATGTAATTATGATCTCAAGTAAGATATACTTAAACAGAATAGAAAAACACTATTAGTAAAGGAAAAAATTGATAAATTAGCCAATTTTAAATTTGAAAATTAATATTAAATTTAGGATTTTGATATAATATTTTCTTCTCGTCAGTTCTCCCTATTAAACAGAGAAAATAATAGCAGAGGTTTGAAGAAGATATTTAGAACACATACAGTTAACTAAACTATATTAAAACTCCTATAACTAAATAAAAAATATTCAATAGCTAAATGAGCCTAATAGAAACAGGTATTCGTAGACGAGGAAACCCACATAAGTAATTAGAGAAAAGGATCAGCCTCACCATGAATCAATAAAATGGAAATTAAAATCACAATACAATCAGATAAACAAAAATTTATAAAAACAATATTAAGTCTTGGTGTATACGTTGTAAACTGAGAAGATGGGGGAGGGGTGGATAAGATTTTACTGTACTTACAAGCTAACAAGTTGGCCTGCAACAGTATCATGTATACTAGCAGATGACCTGCGACTACTGGGTCAAAGAAAAGGACTCATGAATTGATGGACAGCATAAGATTTACACTGGCATTGGTTCCCCTTGTCTCTAAGTGCTACAGGGGTGATAAAGTGCCCAGTGGATTTTGCACACGACTTGGATTTGTGTCACATTTGAAAAATTCTGAGCTTAAGAAACCTTAGAATTTTATAATTGACAGTAACCAAAACTGCTCAGCCATTATCCAAAAGGGAGACATTATATTATTATACTGGACATTAAATAGACCTTCCCTGTGCTCCAGAGGGAGACACTATCTCTATATTCTAAGAATATTTGCTATGCAAATGACCTTGAAAAGATAGGCTGGAAGAAAAAGACAGTGCCTCTGCACAATGATATGCAAAAAAGCAAGAGATCCACAGGAAAAAAAAAATGTCTTTTGAAATGTAGTCTTGATGACTATGTAAACTGGTATAAGTATGGAGAGCATCTGGCAATAAAAACATTACAATGAGAACAGATAAACTCATGTACTTGCACACAAAGAAACAGGAATATTTGTGGCATAGAAAACACAGAAAATAATCTAAACATCAGTAAGAGGTAGAATAATAAAATAGTAGACTCCATAAAATATAATACACAATACAAATGAAAAATGAAGCTAAGCTATACACATCATCATGAATGAATTTCACAAAAGTAATATTGAGCTAAACTTTGAAGTGGGGCTATCATAAAATTTAAATTTAAAGCATACATTTTGAAGAGGGACGTACATAGATATACATTAGAGTATAAAGAAATACAGAACATAGTAAATACTAAGTTCAAGATACTGGTCGTGTGGCTTAGAACACCAAGAGGAGATGCAATTGTAAGGGATAAAGAAAGAACTTAACTATATTTGGTGATTTTTATTTTGTTAGACTGGTAATAGATATACAAATTATATTATTTAGATATAATAGATATACAAAGTATATTATTTTTGTGTATGCTTGAAATATTTCTCTTTGTCTTTTAAAGAGATAATTGTAGAATAAGAGTTAGAGATAGACAATTGTGAATTTTCTTAAATTCTTTATCCTTTGAATTCTAAGACAGTGCTCTATTGCATTGCTTTCTGCATCTACACCTGTGACTACTCCTTCCTGTTCCCTTGAAGAGGTGCTTTTCCTTTTCTTGAGTTGTAAATGTTGATGGTCTTTGAGATTTTATATGTGGTGTTTTTGATACTCTATATTAGTAGTTTGATACTCTGTATTATATTTAGGAATGCACGAGAGTCACGGGACAATTCCAAGTCTTAACTACCAGTGTTTCTGCTTCAATGAGATCTAGAAATATAATTTTTTAGTTTGTTTAGAAGTATAATTTTTAAGAAGCATCTTCTCCTTTACAAGGCAATTTGGATGCAGATGATCCAGGGGCTACATTTGCTGAGGCTCAGTCTTGCCAGACCATCTCATTAATACTAGCAGCTTCTTTTGACACTTCCAGATTGATCACTCCTTAACTTGTATCTTCAAGTCAGACAGTTAAAAACAAAAACAAGAAAAGCTCATTACATATATAAGTCCTTACTATGTGCCAGACACTATGTTAATTGTATTATACTTATTATTTTATTTAATCGACCATTAATTAGGAACTAATACTAGCCTTATTTTGTAAATAAGGAAACTGAAGCAGAGGGAAGTTAATGTAACTTTCTTGAGGTTATTTAGCTTGAGAATAGCAGCTGCAAAATTTGGTTACACCCAAAATGACTCTCTCTGACATCACTTTCTCCTTTGCTTCTCTAGAATTTATCGCTCCCTTAATTTTCTTTTTTACCGGAGCCTATTTAGTTATAATACACTTATAGTACTTTTTTTTTTTTTTTTGCAGATTATAAAGCAGTAACAATTTCTTACTAATTGTTATACCTACAGTGTCTGGTCATTAACTTGATAAAGATATGATGAGATTAAATTCCAGCAGAGTCTATATTTAACTGACCCCCAAGGAGTGCAGCAGGAAATTAAACATAGTAATAACAGCTACACAATCACTGAATTTAAATACACTGCTAAAAATGGACATAAAACCTTATTGTAGAGAAAGCTCTTTGCCATGCATAGTTGATGTTCAATACTAGAAAGTTTCTTTTGGTTTTGAAGGCTGAAGATTCTATAAAGCAATATAATGTAAATGATAATTTTTTTCACTGTTTTTAGATTTCAGATTTTTAAGTTAGATCTATGAACTAAAAGCAAAGTGCTATTATTTCAGTAGATAAAAGTAGTTTAAACTCACAAAAATAGATACAGAATAATTTAATGTTTACTATTATCTAAAGAGACACAAGTTTAATCAATGTGTACTTTTCTGGATGCTAATATAAGTTCAATACCACTCAATATATGTAGTACATTCCAGGGAAGACTGTGAGTATTCTGTTGTTATAATAAGATATTCGCATAATTTTAGTTGGCAGAGACATTGATTTTGTTATATTTATTAAAAACTCCAAAGTACATAACTTCATACATGTATTAAAAAAGCAATAACTTTGATTTCAAGTCTTTAAAGCTTTAATGAAAGTATATACTTAGGCTGTTGAGGAATAAGCAATTAAATACTTCATATTGCATTATAGTGAGCTGTGCAAAATGTAAAAATACAAAAACTAAATGCAGTACTTGTACATACACAAAAGAAAATGCAATATTAGTCCACTGTTTGGCGATAATACTGCTAAACCTTCAGAGAACATAGGACCCAAATGAAAGTCCCGGAGCAAACACATAAGCATGTTGATAGGAAGGCAATGTGTTAAAAAATTTTTTTTATTATGTATCTATTTTTAAAAACTTCCATTTAACTTTTTATTTTTCTAGGGGACATGTTCCTTTCATATAATTTAGGAGTTAGCCTCAAAACCTAAAAATCTCCTAAATGAGGCATTTTATGAAAAGCTGCAGTTTGCTGTTTTTACCACAGAGGATAATTAAAAGGCAATTGTTTCAAAGGTTACAGGAGGACAAACCATATTATTATTATTTTTTTTAATTTTAAAAGGAGTAAAATTACCTCCTTTAAGCCGTAGCCTTCAACAGACTCTGAAATGTGAAAAAACAACAACAACAACAACAAAACTGCCATCATTCCTTTTCCTTGTGGGCTGCAAACCTTTTTCAGCACTGTAAAAACTCCACTGAAAGACGCTGGATAAGTGGGAACATAGAGGAGGAGATGAGGGAGTGCACTAACAATACCAGGCATATAAACGTGTCTATTCCATTCATTTGGAAGTATTAATATACACTTTTAATTGGAAACTTCCATTCATCTTTACCTGCCACACTGATAGTAAAAATAACAGGTGATTTTTAAAAACCCAGGTTACAGACCCTAAGTAATATACTATTATGATTATCCCACAGCATATAAACTAGTTAAGATAACATTTTAATGGGTTAAAATCCAGCTGTTTTATAACCTCAAACATAGGTGACATGGGTTTTAAGATGCACTATTATTTTAATAACACCTTAGGGGAAAAGGGGATAACAAATAACTACATTAAATGTGCTGTGTTTCTATTTTCTACTAACTAATAAGAACATACATTTGTCCATTTAATTACATACCCTTTCTTCTATCACTGCTACAAACTTGAGTCTTATTTGCTTCACATTCAGTATGAATTTTTCTGAATGAGTCACTTTTTCAATCTTCCAGAAATATTTTGTTTTTCATATGCTCATGACATTAACACCTTTAGAAGTGACAGTATATTTATTAGATATACAAATGTTTTATTGTTTTTATTTCCCATTCCTCTTTGGAAGCTAGTACTATTTTTCTCAATTAGATTATATCTGAGTGAAAGTTAATAGTTTTTCTTGAAAGCTAGCCTGAAGCTTTTGACAGGTTGATTTATGACTAATTCTTTAACAGATTACATCAACATGTACTAACTGAAAATTTTTTGCTATTTCCTGAGGTATTTGGGCAACATTTACTGTTTTTCATTATGTTTCCATTGTCACAAACATCATTGTCATTGTCAATACATTTTTTCTATCAATATAATTGTATTGCAATATTAAAGGTTTTTTAGAGAGCGTTGGGGATCCGTGTTTAAACCAGAATTCAAAGAATGCAAATAATGGAACTGTGGTAACAGATTGACAGAAATCTATATAGAGCAAAGTTTGCGTATGAATAGACAATAACATCTGCCAAATGACTTACTCTAGTACCTAAATGCTGGCAAGTTCATTTTAATAACTAGCATATAATGCATTCTAAATATGGAATATTAAAAAACTGTAGTGGGGAGATATCTTAGAATTGAAGAAATATAGCAGTGCTCTTTCAGCACAAAGGACCTTGTATTTTGTTGTGATCTTATTTAGTAAACCTCAGTAAGAGCCATAGTGACACTAAAATCTTTCGAGAAAATATATTTTAATTAAATATAAGAGGTTATATGTATTATTTATATTTTAATTTCAGACTTATCCAAAAATTACATGTTAAATGCTATCTAATAGGGATCTAAGTTGATAATGGAAGTACTTTAAAAAATGATTTAAGTAACTATGGTTCATCAATGTGATGTATGTTATTATAATTTTGAAGACTATGTAGAAACATGGAAAATGTCTGGGATATAATGTAAAGTTAATATAGCACAGTACAAAAAGTAAACAATATAATTGTAGCTGTGCAAAATATATAAACCTACTGAGAAGTGATGCAATATAGACTGTTCAGTGGTGAGATTATGCATGATTAAAAACTTTGGTATTTTATTAAACAATAGTAGGGACAATTACAGAAGTAATAACAGGAACAACAAAGTGAGTAATAAGATACGCACAAAAGTAAAATGAACTCTTTGTAAGTCTAAATAATATTATTTGAAGGAGTGATTTGGAGACGATTTCCACTATTGTGAGAAGAAATGACTCGTAATTATTCTGAACACCAAGATTTATAACTTGAAATATATATCATACCTGTAAACTCTGATTCCAGAGGGTGAAGTTCAAATAATATTACAGCATGAAACTGAGGAGTATGAGAGAGCTATATTCAGTGTAATTAAAGAAAGTGTGAATTCCATAACCACTAATTTCTTTCTCTTCAAATTGGAATATTCCTTATTTTTCTAAAACTGAATTTTACTTACCTAATTTCTGATGATGGAAAACTAGTTCTTTCCAATTCAAGTTAAACTCAATGCATTTAAGATACAAACTTGATAAACTCAGGTTTTAAACCCAAAGGCTTCTAGTACTAGGCATTACCTGAGGAAGTACTTAAAGAGGGGCGGGGGCAGAGAAAGCCCATTCTCCAGAATTATGCTCTTGTCAGGGTGGCGGAGGGGATGCCTAGAGCTAGGATTATCTGTTTCCTACTTTCTCTCAGACTTAGTCGATTTCATCTGACCTTTCTTGTCCTATACTAGCATCTTTTGTTTATGTCTTTGGGACTGACTTGGCCCTTCATCAATTTTATTCTCTCTGTACCTTTCTTAGGCAAATCATAGGTTCTTTGAGTCTAACAGTATGGCCTTTACATGTTTTCAGGGGTTTGATGAAACCTGGTTGCTTCCTCTGAACCACAGTGAAGCACAAGACAAGCCAGACTCTAGTCCCTGAAAATCAGACTCAACTGTGCTACTCACTTTGCTATCATTGTTTCTAGGCAAGTTTTGCAGTCTTCCTGAGCTGCATGCTGGGAAGTGAGCCCACATCATTCTTATTCAAGTGGATTGTGGGTGCCTTTCTCTGGAATTTCTAGGGCTTATTCTATGGCTCTTCTCTCACATTTACAAAAATATTCCTCATGCCTGGCAACTCTGTATTTGCATTGGAATTACTCCCAATGTTTTTATTCCTGATATAAAGGCTTTTATAACTTAACACTTTTCTCTCAATCACCTCCTGCCTACTCCCACTCTCACAAACTCCCATTTAATTTAAAGCCTAGGTGTCCAAGGCTACTGTTCTTCTTAAACTTTATAAAATCTGTTCAAATCTGATTTGCCATTTTTTGTTTGTTTGTTTTGTGGTAATGTGTGTTGTGAATTTGTCCTCACATTCTTGGACTATAAACCTCAGCCTCCTCTGCTGTAATTTTAAATAATAATAGAGCAGTTGAAAAAAAAATTATAAAAAAAATTAAAAATGCATATTTTAAATTCTAAACTGCCTTTTGTAATCAAAGTTTTTAACTTACATAGTATAGTAATAGTCTACATTTAGCTTTGACTGTCTTGAATGTTACTGTTTGTAGTTTCTCTAATTTATATGCCTCATAATAATAGTTACCTGATTATAAAACAAAACAAAATATCACAACAATCCTCAGGTTAAGACATCACTGAGGTTTAAGACATTAGCTTCAGTGAATCTTAAAATTTTTTCTGCAGTTTGGGAAGTTTTCTTTCCTTGCCTACCTTAGAGAGTCACTGCTGTCTGGAGGGATTTAAACTGGAGATGCATGCAGTCTCTGGTAAATATCGCTGGCATAAAAATGAAAGCCCTTGCAAATATATTTCAAGGATGGTTTAAAAAATGAAACAACATTAGATATATGGAACAAAGTTTTCAGTCACAATTAAATGAAATATTCTTGCTCAGTGATTATAGAAATGAAAGAAATATAAGTAGGACAAAAAAAGAGGCCAAAACTTCCTAAATATATTAAGGATGCCACGGCTTAAAGTTAAAAAGATAGTTCCGGAAAAAATAAGATAAATATTAGAACAGAACTTTGTATAAAATGAGGTCCTTTAGAACCCTGAACAAATTTAATGTTTATGCAATTGCTAAACATTAAGTGAAGAGGTTGAAAACAAAGACTAGCATTATACCTTATCTTTATTTAGTACATATTTTTATGTGACTTAATTTTATAGTCCCAATGTGACCGTTTACAATATATTAGAAGAGTTACATGAGAATATTTTTAAATATAGCTAATATTTATTGAGTGACTACTGTGTGCTAGAATCTGTTACAAGCATTTTAGTTATTATTTAATTTAATTCTAAACATTTAAAGAGATAGCTACATAATTAACTTTAAATTTTATCCAAATGATCATAGTTTTGCCTATTCTGGTAAAATGTGTAGAATTACTGTTTCTAAAAATAAAAATATATGGGAAAAAATGAAGAGAAAAAGCAAATCTAGTATCTTAGAAGACATACAGAACAAATTGAATGTTCAAACGAGTCTTGTTAGCCTTCTTTTTCTGCTTCTTACATGAATATTTTAGATCCTTATGGCATACATGTCATTTGAAAGATAATTGCTAAGACTTAGCTTAGATAATGCTCAAGAAAACACTTTTTAAACTTTTCAGAATATATTTTATTTTAAGTTATGTGAACATAAGTCAAAACATTTTTTTTCTATTGTATGGAGTTACTTAGTAATAACTTTAATGATTAATTATAATCATAAATTTGTAAATTATATTGAATAACATAGTTTAAACTCATGATTTGGTCAAGTTTAAAAGATATGTAATGAATAGGGATATGGAGGTAAAGTTTAGGTAAATTTTGATGCTATAATTAAATGATCCTTCTCAGTTTATAAAGAATAGTTTCTTATGTTTAAAGGATAGAACATAAATAAAATTTTAATAACTACAATTTCATCACCCAAAACATTCTCTGGTTATTGGATTTTTTTATAATGAAGGATTTATATACTACAATTATAATAAAACATTTTAAAGTTTATAAAGAGAACAAAAGTTGAGCATTTGAAAAAGTTCCTAAATTTATGCAAGTATTGTGTAGTAGAACTGAATATGGGTGGCTCTGGCTCAGAAAAATTCTCACTTTGATGACAGTCAGGATAAGTATTTCTACTTGTGGGAAAATGACACCATTATAGGAAACATGAATTTTCAAGATACAAGTGATGACTCTGTTAAAAATGAGCTTTTTTAAAGAAACATAATATAATATTTACTTAAAATGTACTTGAAACTTATAATAAAATAAAATAAAATGCAAAAAAAGTAAAAATGTAGCTACAGTACATTCATATTTCAATACTATAATTAAACTTCTAGGAATAAATTTGATAACTACAGAGTTCTTTACACAGTAATTAAGAAATTAATAAAAAGAATTGAGTTTATATAAAGATATGTTTCTGTAATTTTAGTATAAATCATACTAAATCAGGCCCCCTCCCATTCATTGTGACCCCAGCCAGGAGGGTGCCTAAAATTTTGGCTTCTGTGTAGTATGTCCTTAATTCAACCACCAGACATCAGAAAAGCTGATCCTTTAAAAGTGCATTTGATTGATCTCCCACAGTTTATGGAATTGCAGTTTGAGATGATAGTTGGGAATACTCAACTGAAGTATTTTTGTTTATTAAGAAAAAATAATAAAGCTACGAACTTTTTCAGTACTCACTATTGCCGAACATTGTCCTAAGAATTTTATATATTATTTTTCATTTCATCCTTATAAAATCAAATTTGTTCATATTATTGTCCTATTTCCAGTTAAGGCAACTGAAACTTAAAGAATTGCTAAAATTTCCCAGGTCACATTTCTGGTAAGAATTAAAAAATGATATAGGAACCCATTATTGTCCAATTTCAAGGCTACCTTCTTAATCTTAATAACTATTCCCATTTTTTAAATTATTATATTAAATGTCTTTCTTTCACAAGTTTTTTTCCATGACAAATGTACTCATTATTCATATTCCCTAGGGAGGCCTACTTATGTTGAAACTGAATTACATACCAATGGATGATAAACTAAAATAATGAATCTATCTTTAGGAAGAAGGTTAGTCATACAAAAAGCTTTTGATTTTGTAAGTCCTAACAGTTTAGAAGAATTCAGATCTTGCTTTTAAATTTTATCTCAGCACTCTAGTGAATGTATGCTTTGGTTGAGCTGAGTTCTACACTCGTAACAGTTATATAAATCATTAAGTGACAGGGTATTTCAATATAGCCTCAGGAAAGAATTTGCATGCATTATTGGCATACTCCCTCAACCATGTATTTATTACTTTCATCTATTAAAACAAAACAACAACAGCGAAAATCACCCAAGAGATCATGTATAACACTAAAAATAATAATTCTTTAACAGGTAATGATAAATTACTGTGGAAGACTAATTGGTTTTCCATCAAGTTTGAAAATAACACAGTCTAATTATTTTCTTGTCATGCTTGAATCAGCAGGTCAAAGGACACTTCAACCTAAAGCTTAATTCATTATAGATTTTAATCCTAATAAATTGGAATTAAGTAGTTCAGTCAGCATCTTTCTTCATAGTTAGTTTTTTTCCCAGGATATACAAGTAGATCATTATCCCGGGTTTTGATTTTGGCATTTCACCTTAGTATTTTTCTGCTATAAAGGGATCATAATAATTTCCTTCGATTACCTTATGAATAACCTGATCACTGCTCTACATCTAAGAGATATGTTACTATTGCTAAGTTTTGAATTTATTACTAATAATTTTGTATTTTGATCATACAAATGCCACTTGATCCTTCTATATCTCATCAATAACTTCCTCTAAAAGCCTATTAACTAAATTCCTTACTTCCAGTGAATCCTAATTCCTACCCATGCCATATTTGCTACAAAAGTACAGAAATACCTTGCTTTATTGTGCTTCACTTTATTGCATTTTACAGGTTTTGCATTTTTTTTTTTTTTTTTTTTTTTTTTTTTTTTTTTTACAAATGCAAGGCAAGACTCTCCATCTTCAAAATTATTATGACTTGCTTTATTGCAGTGTTCACTTTATTATGGTAGTCTGGAACCAAACCTATAATATCTCCAAGGTATGCTTATAACTCACTTTATTGGGGTGGTTTGGAACCGAACTCGCAACATCTCTGAGTATGCCTGTAATTTAATCCTATTCTCCTGCTCAAATTATGAGTGATTACTCTTTTGTAATATTATTTATAATGATAGTTAATATTATTGAACGTTTACTATATATTCTGATGAATTATTCAATTTAACTTAGTTGAAATCTATACTGTCACAATAAATATTTTCTAAATTGTGTTAGACTACTTCAGGTTGATACAACCTGAATAAATATCTATTTGGGCAATCAATTTGATACTCATAGGGCAAAACCTCAGGTTAACATATTTTTACAACCTTAGACCACCAGGTAACCACAAGCAATGATATAAAACACTTAAATGTATTGATGTACTATAGCTTTAAGTCAATTATTGATATGATAAAAATTCTTAATCATTAAAGTGTTCTCATATTATACGGTTAGAAGAAAACCAGTAAGAAAAACAAGCAATTCTTACACAAATGTGTAAATAGAGATTAGTTTTTCTTACTGAATTTTGGATAAAAAATATCAATAATCATCTCTTCTTATGGAAAACATTGCACATCAACATTGACTGCTGTGTTTATTCATTCATTCAAATACACTGAACAAAGTTGACATGAAAAACAAAAGTAATGAGGACCCAAACTCTTTGTATCAGTGTTAGAGATGAGAACGTTATATAAAACATATCCAAACACAGTTTAAATGTAATTTCTAACTCTGTGTACATTTTTTCTGAGTCTTAGAAAATCTAAATTTTGAAATTTTATGAAATAGAAACTATTATTTTTGAGTGATTTTTATGTTCAATGCGATACAAGAACGTTTCTTAATGAATAGAGGAATGTCATTGGAAACACTATGTCCTTACCCATTCCCAGTCTCCTTGCTCTTTAGCAAGAGAATACAATTTTCAGTTGTGCTACAATTCTGAGCTTCCTTTTAAACAAAATGTGATCATATGATCTAATCCTGGCCTATGAGATGTAAGTGTAATTGTTGCATGGTGCTTCTGGGGAGGCTGGTGAAAATAGCCTAATCAGCTAAGAAGAATTTTTATTGATTTTTTTCAAGATTTGAATTTTTTTAAAATACTTTGTCTTTACTCTTAATTCTGGTCTGTGATTCATTTGTGATGGCTTGAGTTTTAGCAACTATCTTAGACCACCAGGTAACCACAAGCATGAAAGTCAGACCCTCTGATAGTGAAAAAAAAAGCTATAACCTTAAGTTTCTCCTATTATTTTGCTACTTTCAGTTATATGCAGCTCTACATAATCTTAATTATTATAAATACTAACAATTTGTTATTTTTCCTCTATATTTTAAGGAAAAAATAAAAACCAGACTATTGAGTTTTACTCAATGTAAAATTGTAAAATATATTTTTCTAAACATTTTTAATAAATCAGATTATGGTTTTGTTAATATTGTCTCTTTATCAAAGATTCACTTTCTAAAATTACAATATAAAACATATCAAGGTAAAAATAATAGTATGTTTGTTTTACTTAGCTATTGCATAACCATGCTGTGTAAAAAATAATCAGAAAATCTTAATGGAATAAAACAATAAGTATTTATTTCTTGTTTGTGCATCTGTAGGTTGCTTGGGTTTCTGCATATTTAAGCTATGCTTGACTGGGCTTATCTCTAGTCATGGGTTGAACTCAGGTTAGTTTCAAATTTCTCTTATTCTTCTTGGACCACCAAGCTATCTAAAGCACATTTGTCTCACTGATGAGGTCAGATGGTCCTAGAGAGTGAGCAGAATCATACGAGACTTCTTAATCTCTAGACTCAGAACAAGCAGCTATCGACCTTTTGAGCCATGCTTCTCTTGCTCAGGCTCGCTTTCATGTCTGGAAATGTACTTTTCCTTCTAATAAATCTTTTTTAAAAAAAGAACTAACAGCTATAATTTCTGCACATATTACACAATGACAAAAACAAATCAATCACATGATCGAACTCAACATCTGTGGGTACATGATATGCTCTTCCCATGAAGACCATGACTAGGGAGAAATAAACTCTACATGAAGAATAATCTAATATACTAAAAGTACTAGAATTTTGAGTGTATCATATATTTCCAACAGAAATTTTTCTTATTAAAGAGAAAGTATCAAAATATGTCAGTTCTTGGAACTTAAACTAAAGGTGTATCATACCATCATATAATCACATTTTTATACTCTTTTTCACATATCACAATTAAAAACAACATTTGTAGAAGCCAGCATCTACCTTACTCTAAAAAAACAGGATCAACTATAGATGCTTAGCTAGATAGATGTATTTTCTATAAGATGAAAATAATTTCAATTTTAGGGAAGAGATAAGTACTGAAATTATTTTATAATTTTTCATTAGTAAATATTGAAACAGTAATATATTAACAGCCTTTGTTTAAAGAAAGCCTATATTTGCATCTCTCAAATGGCACAAAATAATTATTAGTTGAAGTAACCAATGTTTTACTAAAGAATACATATGTTTTTGAAAACTCAAAATGTGATATCTATATTTATCCAAATGTGAAATCCATATTTAGGTTATTACTCTTTATTAACATATTTTATTTGTATTTATTAAGCATATAATCTAATATAATTCTCTACTATAGTATGTCTATGCTTAAATATTATTTTAACTTGATATTGTCCTCATATCTATACTTTGTATTCCTGTCAATTTCCATTAAAAAAGTCATAATCATTAAAATATTCTCTAAATATTGTTTTTGAAAACAGTCAAAGAAACAAGCAATATGTTATACAAAGGTGTATATTAAGGTCATTAGACATTTTGAAATTGCATTTTCAATAACAAATGTCAATTATATTTTATTTTAATAAAAACATTGCACAATATCATTAATTCATTTAAAACTATTTTTTAAGTTTTTTTAAAAATAATTTATTTTAATTAGTTTCAAGTATATAGTACATTGGTTAGACATCTATATAGTTCATAAAACAATTCCCCCAATTGCTCTCTCCTTCCCCTGGCCCTTTCCCTAGCCAACATATTAATGCTATTTTGAAAGCCTATTACTCAAACAAATTAGACAGAATCTTTGTTCCTCATAGAACTTAAATATAAGCCTTGTAACTGCCTCATTGAGATGTTGTGAGAATTAAGAGTTAATACATGTAAAGTACTCAAAAACTGTTTAATAAAAAGTACGCATTACATAAGTATTAGCTAATACAACAATAATTACATTTTCTAGTTTTACTACTAATATTACTATTCCTGAGAGGCAGTTGGTATGTATGGGGAAAGAATGCAGTGAGAGAGAGATTAATTGAATTATTACTCAAAAAAATATAATTATAATCTGGGAATATATAACATGATTAATATGGAAATCTGACCTAGTTGGGGGATTGTAATCATCTTTATCTATTTTTTAATTGAAAAATTTACCTAAATAAATTATAGCTAGAGCCTAACTTTAAAGTAAAAAATGAAGCCATAAAAATATTAGAAGTAATCACTTGATATTTCGCTTAGATCTTTAACTGTGTAAGATTTTTCCAAGGTGACATAAAATTCAGAAACCATAAGATGAAAAAAATCAATTGTATAAAAGTTTTAAAACTGTGTGCAGTAAAAATAAAATATAAATCAAATGATATGTGCATGAAAGAATATTTCCAAAATATATGACAGAATTCTTAATAAACACAGTAGTTTATGTAGTCAAAAAGAAAAATATTAGCAATTAAAAATATAATGGCTAATTATGGAATACAATTTGGAAGAGACAAGAGTTTATGTAACAGGAGGCTCTGATAATTTTTCTGGCAAGAAATTAGATTTGGAGATGGTAGAAATTGGTGAATGTGAAAAAATTTGAGGTATATTTAAGAGATGAAATTGGCAGAAATTGGTTATGAGCTGGACATAAGAAATGAAACAGAGGTAAGTGTTAAGAATTACTCTGCTTCTCTCTGGCTTAAGCTATGGGATAGATGATGGGACTAGTCACTGTAATGGGGACACTGGTGGAAGACCAGACTTAAGATAGAATAGGTTAAGTTTTATACATGTTACATTTGAAGGGTCACTGAGGCATCCAAGTATAGATTTGTCAAGTGAGTAATTGTGGAGGTAACACTAAAATTTTGAGAACCTTATTCATGGACATGTTATTTGGTAATTGACAAATAATATAAGGTAATGGCAATCATATATTGTGTAGTGGCTCTATTAAAGAAAAACAATGGAAGTTGGAGGTAAAAAGAGATTAAATATTCCAGGGCAAGACTGCAAGACTAAATAGGGAGTGGCGTTTTGGCAGAAGAATAAAATATTACATCAAGATCAGCCAGGTAATTAAGACAAAGGGTACCAATCATTTTAATTAGACAGCATAAATAAAAATTATTAGAACACATTATAAATTTTAGCTCAGATTAAGCAAAGGTAGCATTTCATAGCCAATAGTGCAGTTCTCATAAAAGAAATCTAACAAGATTTCTGTCCTTCTTTGAACCAACCCTGGAGACACTGTGCAAAGAGGAAGATTAATGGACCTGAGGGAAAAATTGCAGACCCCATGTGAACATTCTTAGACATGTGGAGACATGAAGTACTTTTTTACGGCTCTTCTATTTCAAATGGGACTTTTTGTTATATTTATCCTTTTTTATCTTTATTAAAAATGATCATTTTTGAAGCTGTAGTGTGGCTCACATATTACTAGAATTTTATCATAAAAACCTAAGGGCATTACCTAACAAAATTTGCTAAACAGAGATTTAGGAGTGGAAAGGCATATAACTGAGCTGAAATGTCTTAAAAGCAAAAGGCTTCAAGATGGTTAAGAATTGAATACCTAAGTCTGGTTACTTGGTTTCTATTTTTATTTTTATACCTATTAGCTGTTTGTTTTGGGACACATTAAGAAATATGAGGGCTGCTTTTTCCTCAGCAGTAACATAAGGGTGGTCTTTAAAAACCATTTTATCACTGAAATTGATGGGTATTTGAACATTGCAGAATATCTAATTCTGTAGATGAGATGCACTATTAACATTTTATCATAATCCACTATCAGTTTTTACTTTGTATTAATAACTGAGCTAGAGGAATATTTGTTATAAATGCATGAAAGTCATTAATTAGATAGTGTAAAAACAAAACCAAACATCTGAACCATGGAAGCATTTTAATTTAAAAAGTTTTAAAGCTATGAAAAGTTAAATTGCACAAACACGCTGAGAATATATAAATCATTATCTGTAGATTTATCAATAAAATTACAATATTTTCTTATTTTACTCAAATCTCATTTAAAAAGAGATACAATTTTATAGATTTGTGAAACTCCATAGTTTTCCTCTTTCCATATACATTTCCTTCCTCTCTCACTGCATGGAGGAACTATATACAGGTTGTATTTTTTTATCTTTTTCTAAATAAAGTTTTACACTTTTCCAACATATGTTTGAATGTATAGAATTTATATTATCTTATATTTGAAACTATACGAATCTAATAAAAACCTATTTTCTTCTTCCAAAATATTAGCTTTTTCTTTTGCTATGATAAAAGGGATTTTTCTACAATTGAACTTTTTTCTTTTTTCCAAAGTAACTGCACTAAAACTATATAAAAAACACAAGAATTACAACAGGAGTTTCTTCCCACCTTTTGTCTATCTTTATTACTTCAGATAGGGCCATAATAACCTCATGCTATCAACTAATAATGGTAAAGAATCTACTTTATGTTCAAAGTAATTCTATCTAACATTTTACAGTAGAGAAAATATGCATTTTCTCAAGATTTACACTAGTTTGTATGGCAATACTTAAAACACAAGAATTACAACAGGAGTTTCTTCCCACCTTTTGTCTATCTTTATTACTTCAGATAGGGCCATAATAACCTCATGCTATCAACTAATAATGGTAAAGAATCTACTTTATGTTCAAAGTAATTCTATCTAACATTTTACAGTAGAGAAAATATGCATTTTCTCAAGATTTACACTAGTTTGTATGGCAATACTTCATTTGCTGCAATCTCTAAGGCACTGAAAATCCACAGATCTAGTTAAATATACAGATTAACCAGTTTTCCTTTTTGATTGTAGAACATAATATCCCTTTTAAAATAGATTTCACCAGAAAATAAAGATTATGGATTTTTTATGTCACAAAATGCATTCCTTTAATTTTAGTATTAGGGCAGAGTTAACTTAGCTTTTACAGATAAAATTGATAGTTGGTTATATGTCTTGACTTTTTACTTCCCCAAAACAATAAATTTTATTTTGGTGCTTCAAAAGTTTCATTTTTTTATCTTGACCAAAATATCTAATTCAATACTTAAGCTAGGAAAACTTCATTTCGTTTCTAATCAAAGAAAGTATTTCCCTTCCTCACTGCCACTATAAAGCCACTGAGTCAGATAGCCAATATAATTTATTTTCCAACAAAACCTAGTTGAACTTACTGTTAGTTTAATGCATGTGTCTGCTATATTATTTGTATGATATAGCATATTGGAATGCTCTTCTCACTTCACTACAAAAGTTTCTACTTTATCTTGAATTGTGGGTTTTGCTCATTAACTAAGCATTACTTGATTATTTATTGTGATAATCTGGTTTGCAAGCAGTAGTTTTTTAAAGTTGAAATTATATTAAATACCTTTGTATATAGTGACTGTTCAACCACTGGGTTTTTGTGTGTTCATCTAATAAGATTGCTAACCATAGATCCCATTATAAAATAATTTTATATTAACTAAAAAAGAAGATAATTTTAAATAGTGTTAAGTCAGTTACAATCACATTATAAACAAGAGTGGTTTCAAAAATGCACTTGTTAAAAAGAAAAATTTATAAAAATTGTAAAATTTCTTTGAAATATTAGAAATGTGTGAAAATATTTTAATATTAAAAATCACAGCATTGCTATTATTATTGACACTGGTATTAATAAAAGTGACAATTTCAAACAATTAAGTCTAATCTATAAAATAATATATAGACATCTAGAGTATCAGAGGCAGATTGAGTACTTTCTGGGCCTAATACAATTTTAAGACGAGCAACCCAAAATAAAAGTATTCATGAATGTTCAAACATACTAAGAATATTTGATAAAATTCATTTATTTTCTTGGGTCATTTATTTTCATCAAATCTTTTTGATGCCTCTAATATACAATCTGACATGTTTCAGTATTCAAATAAGCATATATATATTTTAAAGAATTAGGGGTCTATAAGTAATGAATAGCATATATCATTCTTAAAAAGTCCTTAAACTCATGATATGGAACTGGACTAGAAACTCTGCTTCAAGTGAGTTCTCCTTCAATACATGCAACTTCAGGTTCTCAACATCCTTGCTTCTTGGAAAACTCACGTTTGCACTCTTGGAAGTCTACATCCTAGTCTCTGAAGTGGTATTACCAGGGTAGTCTAAGTGGAAATAAATGTAAATCTCTGTAGCTATGAAAAGGCATATAGAAATTATAGCTTTAATAAAACAAAATTAATGGAACATGCAGGGACAACCCTATGCAAAAAAGGACTATCAGGCAAATTTTTAATCTTCCAGAAGACTCTTCTCGACATCTAGGTGATTATCCTTCATCTTATATCATTCTCACAAGACTATTATCTATTAAGTTATTATAAGATAAATTGCTACATCTTAACTTAGATGAAAAATCCAAGATTTCACCTTGTCTGTAGGACTCATTTTATATAAGAAGACTAATAATGACAGAAAAGATTTCAGATATTCAAAGTAAATCCCAGTGGTGCAATGTCAAGATTAGAAAAGCTATTTTAGAACTGGTGGGACCTCTTGAAATCCATGATAATATACTAAGTACTAATCTTTACATGAGCACAAATAAAACCATGAGTCTTTTTTTCCTTGGCAAATGGACTCATTATTTTCCAAATTTTATTTTACAGTTATATTTATATTCTTTTGAGGTTGCATGCAAACTATCTCATCCATAATTATTGATATCAAACAATTTGTTTCCTTATACATATGCCACTAAACTCCACACAAGTTGGAAAAAGAAGCAAATTAGATAAATCCAAATACTTATGAAACACTAAAATTTATTAGGTTATTATCTGGTTATACAAAATGGTGCTAGTGGTACTAATATATGGTAAACCACAATTACTTTGTTATTAGTTGCTTTTAACAACAATATGACCAATCAGCTGATACATAAAAAAATGAAGCACTCATAAGTATAAAGTTCGATTCATGATGACAAAAAGAAAAAAACAAATCATGTTTGCTGAATTCTTTGAATATTAGATAACTAAAACTAAATCAAACAAAATCTCTTTAGCCAGAAGCCATAGTTAAATTTAGTTGGTGGTTATAAAAATATCTGAAGTAAATGTAAATCCATGAGAATGAACAGTTGTATAATAAACACTGAAAATATACACAGATATATAGATAAAACTATTGAAAAGTTTTTTAAAAATATATTTACAGTGGTAGAACTCACAGAACTTTTCTTAATTTAAAATAATGCACGTTAAGATTATTCTATTAAAAAAGGCATTAGCAATTGATAAATATTATACTATTAGTATAGGCCATCCTGAGCGAGATACTGCATTATAGAATAAGCGGGTGGAAGAGAAGGTATGTTCAAAAAGAAATGTTTTTCTTGCCTTTGAGTAGATCTCATTCATTTACTTGCAGGACAATTTGTTCTCCTAGTACTATTGCTTAAATTTACTTTTCTTAAAAAGAGATGAGTCTTTCTTTAACATAGTAGTAACAGCTAATATGTACTAAATACTTACTATGTATCATTAAATTTATAAACCTCTGGGTATTTCAAAAATGAAGTAATAATTAGAGCCAAAGTTACTTTACTTTCATTTTGTGAGAGATAACAGAAGTGCTTGATAAATTCTGGATGAATCTGGATATTAATAGAAAACAAAGGAGCCTTGCCATTGCCTTGTTTTGTAAAACCTATCATGGCCTTTTTTAGTAAAACCGTTAATGACAAAGTATTATTATTTTGTGGGTACATACTAGGTTTGAGATGAGTTACAGGATATATTTACTTGCTATTTGTTAGCTAGAACTTACTGCTTTTATAACTGTCAGACAATGGGTTAATTTATACTCTACAATGCAACTCCACATAGAAAAGAAATTTTCTTTGAGTCACTGTAATGTCCCTACAGTCTAAGTTTGTATTTATTGAATTGATGCATAAGCATTATTGAGTCATTTACTCAGTAGAAAGATATATGTCTTACTTCCTAAATCAGAATGAAGGCATTTTTTCTATCCTGACAAAAGCTGTGCCATTACTTAGATTTACTGACAGAGAGCTAATAAAAACTTAAGCTCAACATCTAGATTAATTACCAACTGTCTCTCATTGAGTTAAGTCCAATTACGAACAAATTTTCATTTTTTGCTTATTTTATTTCTAGCAAATCAGTTGTGGGCTCTATATTTTCATCTCTTACATAACCAGTGTCTTATCAGTCCTCTCATCCTAATAACATGAAAATGTCTGCTAATCATTCTTCAATTAGGAAAATGTCCATTTTTCTCCTGTTAGACTTTGTATTATTATAATGAGCAGGATCACAAAAAAATTTTTGAACTTGGACCTCCATTGTTTCTCATAATATACTATTTTATGTGTTCAAAAGACATTTGAAGACATGGTGCCTGCAAAAACTAAATGTAAAAAATATATAATTTATGTGTTTTTATTTTCCCATGATATACTTATGTGTTGCTTTAATCTCACAGCTCAATTATTTTGTGGCTTTTATTTCTCAACCTCATTTATGTCTCTACTCAATGTCAATTCCGAGTTAGGGTTTCCCTGACTACTTTATTTCATATAGTACCAATATCACTCTTTATTCCATTATCTTGCTTCATTCTCACCCACCCCCAATTTTTTTTTTTTTACTACCTGAAATTATAATAGTTGTTTGTTTATTCAGGATTTCTTCCAGAATAAAAAGGAAAGTTAAATGAGGTAAGAAACTTTTCCTGAGGAGTATGTCATTAGGCTGAGCCATTTCTGTTTTCTCGATAGCTCAAGTGTGAGAAGTACATCTTTGTCCTCAGCTGTAGGGTATTAAGTACAATTTAAAAGTAACAAGAAGAGCTCCAGACAACATTGTTACACATTGGTATGAGGATCCCATGCAACCCACCTCCCCCGCCACATATCATTATATCACTATTAGCAATAAAAGCAAATATAAAATAAAGCCACACATATCATCACATATTAGTGATAAAACAAAAATGATCCTTAGTACTACTAATCTTGGTGCTTATTATAAAATACAAGCTAATAATTCAGAGTTAATAATTCGCTAAACCATCCAGAATTTCAGAAACTAAAGGTTAAAAAGCCATTTGCAATGGATAGAACAGCAGTCTGGAAGAGGGGAAAGACCTAAGGCTCTAGTAGTTGATTTCTTAGTATTGAGCATTCTGCCTTGGGCAACTCTTCCCTTTTCAATTTTCTCTTTTGTCACCTGTCCCTTACTATCTTGACACTCTGACCCCTGATAAGTTTTTTGAAGCAATTTAAGGTCATTCTATTCCAATTAAAAGTTTGTGATTTTTGGAATACAAAATAATTACTTAAATAAGCAAGGAAATGCAGTTATGATTTAAGCATTAGGCCTCTCAACCCTTTTGAACAAAGTATTTCTTGTCTCCACAATGACTCTTAGAACATTATTTGCTCCTTTTAGTTGGCAATCTCTTCTTGTGCAAGTGATCTGTCCTGCAAATTATCAATAGGTTTTTACATACAGACCAGTCATTACATATCATTATATGTGTGTGCATGTGTGTGTGTATATATATAAATGTATATATATATAAATAAATATACACATATAAATATATGGTTTATATATATATAATCTACTTATATGTAGCATATGTATATATGTATAAATATATGTATATATATTTAACCATATTCAAATTCAGCTTTTTGCTACCTTCTCAAGTATTCATGAGATCCTCTGGATACAGAATAAATTTTAATGATAACACTTTTTCTCTATCTCTGCTTTATTTGGTGCACAGGATTAATAATTTTCTGAAATTATTGTTTAGCTTTTTTTTTTGTCTGCTCTCCAGACCAGAATATAAGCTTCATAAAATCAAAGATCTTTACAGTCTAGTTCATTTCTTATTCTATCTACATATAATAGTATGTAACATATAATTACAAAAGAAGAATAAAGGACATTAAGGCTTTGATTAATTGTTTACATGTATCAGATTTTATTGTTCTTTTACATAGATCACATGTATACAGTAGCATTAACTTAATAATTTATTTATTAACTCATTTAGTCACTCAAAACACATCTGTTGAACTCCTTCCTTTGGGATCTTTAGACTTTCATTATTTGAAATCAATAGTACAACTTCATAATCAAATCATCACTATTATTGTTTTCGTATTTTAGCAGTAAACTTAAGTAAATTTTTTTGATATTATATTTTCAGCAGAAAATCAAATGGTACTATTAATATATTCAATCAAATATTGCTGACCAGAATGGCAGATCTTGGCAGTAATTCGAGCTCTTCACAAGTATATGATTATTTTATATCTTGCAGGTAAACATAGGATAACACTTGTTTGCCCTGTTGAGCTCAGATCAAATCATAGGGCTTAGTTAGGCCAAAAAAAATGAACAGAAGTCATATGTGGCCCTTCCAAGGGGAAGTTTAAAGAGCTGGCACATGCTTTAACATGCTCCTTCCAAAAAACAATTGATATTGTGAAATCATTTTGTATCAGTATATAGAAGCACTTAACTTAGTACACCAAAGTTGGTGGGACATTAAGAAACCTCTTAAGGAAAGGATAATATAAAAAATATAGACCCTAAAGATTACACCAAAAATCTGTTAAAACTGATAAATTCCATAAAGTAGAAAAATACAAAATTACTCAGAAATTGGTTGCATTTTTATACTTCAGTAATGAACTATCATAAAGACAAGTTAAGAAAACAACCCCATTTACAATTGTATATATATAAAAAAAAAACATAAAAAAAAAACGTAGGAATCAATTTAACCAAAGAGGTAAAAGACCTGTACTTGGAAAATGATGTCATTGAAGAAAGAAATTGAAGAAGATACAAATAAATGAAAGCAAATATCATGCTCATGGATGGAAAGAATTAACACATTTAAAATATCCATACTACCCATAGCAATCTATAGATTCAATACAATCTCTTTCAAAATACCAAGGACATTTTAACAGAACTAGAACAAATAATCCTAAAATTATATGGAATCATAAAAGACACTGAATAGCTACAGCAATCTTGAGAAAAAACAAAGTTAGAAGTACTACATTACCTGATATCAAACTATAGTACAAGGCTATAATATCAAAACAGCATGGTACTGGCATAAACACAGATACATAGATCAACAGAACAGAATAGAGAGCTCAGAAATAAACCCATGACTATATGGTTGATTAATCTACAATGAAGGATGCAAGAAGTTACAATGGGATAAAGACAGTCTATTAAAAAATAGTGTTGGGAAAACAAATGGTATAGGGAAAACTGAACAGATACATTCAATAAAAATAAAATTGAGCCACTTTCTTATACCGTATA
The DNA here is from genome assembly GCF_000325575.1 of Pteropus alecto. Classification (NCBI taxonomy): domain Eukaryota; kingdom Metazoa; phylum Chordata; class Mammalia; order Chiroptera; family Pteropodidae; genus Pteropus; species Pteropus alecto. The sequence continues at coordinate 8,441,941 of NW_006442512.1, read as the reverse complement.
CAAGAATAAACTCAAAATTGATAAAAGACTAAAGGAAGATCCGAAACCATAAAACTCCTAGAAGAAAACATAGGCAGTAAACTCTCTGACATTGCTCT
>NW_006442512.1:8409461-8441777 GCF_000325575.1 Pteropus alecto | reverse complement strand
TTTTCTGATATATCTCCATGGGCAAGCGAAATGAACAAAAAATAAACAAATGAGACTACATGGAACTAAAAAGTTTTGCACAGCAAAGGAAACCATTGACAAAATGAAAAAACAACCAAGATAGATCTAATGAGGGGTTAGTAGCCAAAATTTATAAAGAACTCATACAATGCAACACCCCCAAAAAACAAACAATGAAATTAAAACATAGGCAAAGAACCTAAATGGGCACTTCTCCAAAGAGGACATATAGATGGCCAATAGACATATGAAAAGATGCTCAACATCACTAATCATCAGAGAAATGCAAATTAAAACCACAATGAGATATCGCCTTGCACCTGTCAGAAAGATTATCATCAATAATAATAATAATAATAAAAGTGTTAGCAAGGATGTGGAGAAAAAGGAAACCCTTTGCACTATTGATGGGCTTGTAAATCAGTAGAGCCATTATGGAAAACAGTTTAGAGGTTCCTCAAAAAATTAAAAATAGAACCACTTTATGATCTAGCAATTTCACTTCTGGGTATTTATCTAAAGAAAAACAAAACACTAATTCAAAAAGATAAATGCAACCCTTTGTTTCCTGCAGCCCTGTTTATAATAGTCAAGATATGGAACAACTTAAGTGCCATTAATAGAGACTGGATAAAGAAGAGGTGGTACATATATGCAATGGAATATTACTTGGCCATAAAAAAATAAAATCTTACCATTTGTGTAACATGGATGGACCTCGAGGGTTATTATGCTAAGTGAAACAAGTCAGACAGAGAAAGACAAATATCATATGATTTCAGTTACATGTGGAATTGAAGGTACAATATAAATGAACAGACAAAACAAAAAGACTCATAGATACAGAGAACAAACATGATTGCCTGATTGTGGGGGAGCTTGGGAAGATGGGTGAAAAAGGTGAAGGGATTAAGAAGTACAAATTGATTACAACATAATCATGGAGGAAAAAAATAGTCACGAATGTGAAGTACAGTATAGAGAATATAGCCAATAATATTGTAATAACTATGTATGGTGCCAGGTGGGTACTAGACTAATAGGAGAGATCACTTCATAAATTATACAAATGTCTAACCACTATGCTGTACACCTGAAACTAATATAAAATAATATTGAATATTAACTCTGATTGAAAATTTTCAAAAAAAGAAAATGTAAAAAAAAGGAAGAGAAAATAATATAAAAGAAAAACATAAAAAATATGTTATAAGTTAAACTATTATTTTTTTGTTAAATTTAGGAACTATTATTGCAGTACCTTATACTATAAGCATAAACACATGCATGTTAAAAATTAGCATCTCTAAGAATTATTAAACATAAGAAAACTTTCTATGAATTTTTTATTGTATCATTTTGCTAAGACCTTTAGAATAAATTTCAGTTTAAGATTTTTAGAACACTAAAAAAGAGTTGCATGAATACATTAGCACATTAAAGTTATTTGATATTATAACATGAAGCTTCCTTTAGATTTTGTTTTTAAATTTTATTATTCTACATTTCCTCAAAAATATTTCATAAATATATGTCTAACATTCACCTCAATAACAGTTAATTACCTTTTAATATATAAAAAAATTATATTCAAGAATAGTCATGGGAATTTAGAGTATAGCATAAGGTATATAGTCAATATTATTGTAATGGTTGTGTGTAGAGCCAGATGGGTCCCCCAAGTAATTGGGTGGATCACTTCATGGATTGTATAAATGTTTAACTTTTTAAAATTTAAAATAAAAAATGGGTACAGATAAAAAAGGTTGCTGGACCAAAGATTGTTACTTAGTCTTCTTGAAAAAAAAAATAAGCCAGTCGTGGAACATAAAGCTAGATATGAGTAGATTTGAATAAAAAACAAAATGTCTTGTAAAAAATGATAAATAAATAAATAAACAAACGAACAAATAAAAGAATGTTTTCTTAATATATAAAATTAAGAAAACAAATGTTAACATGTTTTGACATAATATTTTCTAAAAACAAGTATATAAATAGTAAAAATTTTCTTCATCTCTACCTTCTTGGTCCCTTCTTTACCTCAACATATATTTAATCATCAAATCCTGATTTTGCCACATAAATTTTTTTTCCAATCACCAGTGCAACAGTGCTGATTCATGTCATTATATTTTATTTGAAATAAAACAATAGCTCTTACTCTATGCCTTTCCTGTTAATTTTGTATCAGAATAGTGATTATTTGATTACTCTGTTTTGGCTTTTTCTATGCCTTAGTCATTATAACATGTACCTTTCAAATTTATTTATTCCAATAATGGTATTGAGTACCATATGCCAAGTACTGTATTTGAAACATTATTTTATAGTACTGTTTTCATATTGAGATCATAGAGGAATGTTAATATAAGGAAAAGCCAAAAGATGAAAATGGAATCTGATTTTAGTCTTTTCATTATAATATGAAAACATAAAACATTGATTCTCAAAGTGTGGCCCCAAACTAGCTGTATCAGCATCACAAAGGAAGTTGTTAGAAATACAAATTCTTGGGAGTTAGATCCAACAGTTTTAAGAAGCCCTACAAATGATTCTAATGCATGTTCAAATTTGATATCACTGCTATAACACAAAGAAGACAGTACATTTAGTTTATTAATAAATATAATACATAAAGTATACATATAGACTATAAATGCACATGTAAATCTGTATTCAAACAACTTGCTAGTATTGAAGCATGAAAAATAGAAAATAACTATTAACTCAAACTCCATACTGTATTTCTAGTTTTGATCATTTTTTTTCTTGAAAGTAGTTGAATGAATGACTGTTTTCCATTCAACTTTACAGGTCTAGTCATTTAAGACACTGAACACAAACACAAACACACACTCATATTGGTCTATTGGATAGTTTTTTAAATTTGGATCAATGTCTTAGAAGTCATTATATCGTGATTATATTTACAGATATAAAAGATAAAATCTAGACATTTAAAAAGTGTTCTTTCATTCAAAGAATTATATAAGTCTCTTCTTAACAAAATACTGATTCACATGGACAGCCAGGATAGGCTCCGGTCAATTTAATTAGATTTATAAACAGTTAACCTTGAAATAACGTTAAACCTATCTACAATCTTTTGTCCCTCTATTCTCCCCTTAACTTAATTACCTTAAAAAAGCAACACCGATTTGTCGGTATCTGGTATTTTAAAATTTTAAGACTTTACAACCTTTTAAATTTTTGTTTAAAAGTACAAATACACTCCATGCACACGCCCATACACACACATTCACACGCTCTTCTCTTAGTTTCCATGCCATTGGCAGATTTTTCTATTTCTCAGTTTTCTTTTTCATTGGAACTTATATCATTACTGTCTTCATATAGTAAATTTATGTCTCCACATTTTTCTCAGCTCCAGTTCTCATGTCTAATGATTCTAACTTATAATTTAAATATTCACTCAAACTCTAGTAGCATGTTCCTAACTAGAATACCTTTATTTAACGTCCTGTATTACTCAAATTTAACAAGTCCAATTAAAAAATATGAGCATGCTTGCAAATTTTGATTCAATATTTTATTTCTGTTCATAACAATACTTTCACTCTGAAAGTCTCTGAGGGTGTTAATTTTTCTACCACATTCAGGGGCAAGAAAAAGAAAGATTCTATTTTTCCCAAGCAATATTACAATACACAAAAAAACCTGTACCAAGAGCCACAGACTCAGAAAAATCCTCAGAAAATATTTGGAATTTTTTAAAACAAAGTATCTTTATTAATGAAGCCTTCTCTATCAGAGGTACATTGCTTATGTAGGTCTTTCAAATTTATCATATTTATACCTCCTAATAGATATATTGTGAAGTTAGTATTTATAGGAATGAAGGGGGTATGTGCAGTGTCCTTCAATTGGAAGATGGAGATAAGTTTATTTTAATCCAACTGGCTTATGGCTTATTTCTTTTCCAGAGCTAGAGATCATTTACAAAATAGTTTCTCTACATTTCTCTGTATCCCTTGCTCTCTTTTTTATCTATATATTTGATTATTTCCAGAACATTCACTAAAGAAATCAAAGTAAATGTCAGAGAACATAAGGTCACTGTACTTTTTAAAATTGTTTCTCAAAATTAAATCAATAGTCAAGCTCTGTCCATTTCAACATTTTCTTAATTCAATTTTTCTCCTTCTTTTCCTTCACTACTCTAAAATCTTATTTCAAACATGCCTAACTGTGGTCTCTGCCTCTATTGGAATATCATTCAATATACTATATATAATATGAACAGATTAATCTATAGAACATGTCATTTTACTAATGATTTAAGACCAGACAATGAATCCAGGTTATTAATTCTCCACAGATTTCCCTAGACTGGCATTAAATGCCCTATGTCAAACAGTTCCTCCAAACATTTTTCTCAAGAAAATCTGTCCAGTTGGTTTAAGTTAATCATGAACGTTATTCTAATTTCACTTATCTCTTATCCTACCACTTTCCTTCAGCATCTGTAAACTGTGACATGAAAACTAGTACATCTTCATGTAAGTTACTAAAGCATAAAGTCATCCCTCATGACCAATGAGTATACCATATGTTCTTCAATTTTTTTTGCTTCTTCTAGCAACACATTAAACTAAGTACTTAGCAGTAAATAACCATCATTATCATGTATATGGTCATTAATGTAGATAATACATTTTTAATTACTATGATATATTAGAATATTAGGCCTTTAATAAACAAAATTGATAAAAATCATTTAATAAAATAACAATGTTTTTAATGAAAGAAGAATTAAATTATAGTTCAGTAATTATAGTCACAGGTATGAAGACCAAAATGAAATTTATAATAAATTCATCCACTAATCAATTACACCAAAAAGTATATTCGGGGTTAGTATTTTCTTGATTAGTTATTATTAGTGATTACTATTTATGAAGAAAATTTGAGTCTGAACCTATAAAAACTAACAAACAAACCAGTCTCCGCCTTGGTAATCATATCACTTAACTTCACTACTTTATGGTACCAACTACTCTCAGAACTGTTTCTATGGCATTTTGTATGTATTCTTATTGAAATGCTTCTTTTTTTAAAAAAAAGAAGACAATAGTTTTTTTTTTTTAAATACTGGTAATTATTATATAATTAACTTCCTCAAAGTTTTATTGACTGAGTTAGCAAATGAATATGATAATTCTAAGCATTTTAATATATCAGGACCTAAAAAGACAGGAACGGGGGTAATTAAAGCATTTTATATTCAATAAAATATCCTATTTTCCAAAGATGATAGTCAAAAAGTTGCATTCATTGTGTGTCTTTATGGCAGAGTATAAGAAAGAAAACTGTATAAAACTGCAAAATCCTTTATTATTAGAAACTATAGTTTGTATATTTCAAATGGAGTCAAATGATGTTATTTTGTTTGGTATTTCCAGATAACTTAGAAAGAGTTTTGTTTGTTTCTCAATTCATTAGATACAAAGGAAAGCAGACATTCAAATAATCCTTTTCTCTTTTCTGTTAAGCAACAAATGAAGCAAATAATTGGGAGGCTAGTAGCTGTCTAAGGAGATTAAACAATTGCTTAGCTGAGTTTAAAAAAGTGTAACTTAAGGACATGATTTTGAGAAAACTTTTTCCCACACGTTAATTTTTAAACTTCATGTGATATATCTGTTCTCTCTTTAAGTTTCTTAAAGCAGTGATTCCAGAATTCCAATGCTTTTTTTCTATATACACAGCAAGTTTTAAGTATATAAGCCATACTCAAATTTTGAGAAAACTTTCCTCATATATTTAAATATAGACCATACAGTTTAACCAAGAGTCAGCTAATTTTATTAGAAAGCTGGAGGAATGCTAGGTTAGGTTTACTAATCCCATCCAGCTATAGATTTAATAACTTAGCAGTGATTTTATAATCTTACTTAATTTAAGACTAGCTAATAAGGTTTCTTACAATTTCTGAATAAAAAACAAAGTAGGATTCTTTAGAACCTAATTTGCCGTTAATCTTAAAGGATCAAATTTGTTTTTCAGACATCATCTGATACAAAAATGTATTGCATAATTAAGGACACATTTGATATTAAAAGGCGAGGTACTCTGCACTAGATAACCAAGATATGGGTTGAAAAACTTTATTTAGATACATAGGCTCAAAATAAAGTATAGGCTAAAATAAGACTTTAAAATCATAAATATATAATTCCTTGAAAAAAACTTGGTCTCACAATGAAAGATAAAAATATTAAATATTAAGGAAAAACATCCATTTTTAAAACATGTTGATTAGCTTATATTCCTAACATTGTTTATTTAAACATCATCCAATTTATGTTGATTACATTGAAAAGCTCATTGACTCAAGATTCTGAGATAGTCTGGGAGATAAAAAAGGCCGTATGCATATATTACAAAATCGTCATTGCAATGATCATCAGATCAGAATTCAAAAGTGATTTTTTAAAATGCTAATATCTGATTGTGTCTTAAAACAATGTTGATATCTAAATGTACATACCTGAGAAACAATCTAAATTTCCTAAGATAATATAGAAATATAGCCTTATTTTGCATTAATACTTTTGTTTCTTATTATTAAACATGGAATACTCTCAAAGAACTATATCAATTTCATTGTCTAGAATGTTTTTGCTTTATCATCCTGAACTTGGGTGTATAAGGGGATCTTTAGAAGAAATGTTGTGTATGGAGGGATTTTACATGTAAAGATTTTCACATAAGGGTTAAATGTAGAGAACGTGGTTTTGGGGAAAAGAGAAATATGTATATATGCTCTTTCTGTTACATGGTATCTACAAAGAAGACCTTCCTGTTCACATTGGCAGAAACAGCACAAAGTCATTATTCTTTATTAAGACATCCCAAAAAGATATATCGAAGTTTCTCTTCCATGACAATATATGGCATCTGAGTTAACACTATTAGTTAAAATAAAGCATTATAAAAAAGAACCCTAGAAAAAATAATAGTTATTTCTAAATATAAAAGGAAACTTTAAGAACAAAGAAAAGAATGCTATGTCAAATAAAGAGTTAGCTTCAAAAACTGTGTAAGAGAAAGTAATTGTTTTCTGGACCATGGTTTATAACATCAGAAATATGTTTTCCTCTGGTGGAGACCATGAATCTCACAAACTTGGAAAGAACAGTATTAGCAGCAGACTTACTGATCCGATCCAAAAGGCTTTAAACTAAGACTCAAAGTGAAAGAGAAAAATGCGAATCAGTAAAACGGATCTGATGGAGGACAAGAGGTTTGCAATAAAAATAAGACAGTGAAAAAAAGATCTAGAAATTACTTTAAAAAAAATTGTGGCTGAGAATAATACATAGGCTGAGGACATACAGTGTACTAAACAGAACTAAAATAAAAATTTTAGACATGTTAAGTTCTTAAAATGTTCTCTTTTCTTTAATCCTTACACAACCCTGGTGGATGAGTGTAAGAATTGCCACAGATGTTTGTGCAAGGAGTGCCATGCACAAGGTAACTTAGCCTGTGAGACAAGTGGGGACATATTCCACCCTATGCTCCAACTGTCTGATTGGTATCATTATCTTCAATTTACCAGATAGGAAACTGGGCTTAGGTATGTTTAGAAATTTGCTCAAGATTATAAATAAAAATGATAAGGCTAGAATTGGAAGCCAGTTGTGTCTGGAATTCATTAATTTTAGCAAAATATAGTAAGGGGGAAATTTATACATATACATATACCTATGCACACATATATGATTTCTTCTAAAGTACCAGAGTAGGTGGAAATTATCTAACAAATTTGTTCATGAGGAACAACACAGTAACTGGAAAATGTGTGTCACTGCATGTCAGGGAGTTAAATACTAGTTTTATCACGAGAAACAAAAAGACAAGAAGTTAGAGGAGAGGCTCATGTTAGAAAAGGAAGATCAGAGAAGAGAAACTGTCATTGGATAATAGCATAGCAATCTAGCAAAATATATTGCAGAAGGTAGTTTATTAATAATGAGCACAAGATATGGACGAAAAGGAAGGGTTTTAATTAGCTGGATCTCTCTTAGGAGGAAGTCCAATTCTGCTAAAATCTATTCAAGGCAGAAGACTCCAGTGGTAACTATTTTTCTGTTAATTTTGATTTATAGAGAAGGTGATTTGCATACACAATGGGGACACTGAAAACAAAATTTTTAAGGAATCTTAGTATAAAAGAAGAGAATGATGAGCAGAGCTGAGTAAATTCCACAGAATTTAAAAAAGGCAGTCTTCCGGTACACAGGGAGCAATGACACTTACCCAGATATTTTAGGTAAATATAAATGAGGAAGAAAGTGAGAAACTAAAGATAAAATTATGACTTTATCATTGCAAATAAACCTATAACCAGAAAAAAAAGGAAAAGATTTTTAAAATAATTTATAAAAAATCTATTTGGTATTATGTTCTTAGTTTTTTCATAATATAGATAATAAAAGATGAATATGAATGACCAAATCATGTGGTAAGGACTTGGAAACTGAGTGTGACATGTCTAAAGTCAAGAATGCTCTAAGATGTTGCAAATATGAAAGATCTAAAAATATTAGCTGTGTTAAGAAAAGAAAAAGAAAGGAGTAAGGCCATAGCTGAGGGAGGAAAACCTGCTAATCTTTTTCTTTCATATTTTCTCTATCAAGAAAAATTATTATCAAATTAAAACAATTTTGGTGTGGATTTTGAGTTTACTCAGATTTACTTGGGAACAGAAGTAAATGATAATAAAAGAGAAACTTTCTGAATGATCCACTGCTCTCTGCTATGTCAGTGACCTGTGAATACTTAGACAAGAGAGAGGTGATTATCAAATGCTAGGATGTATGCACTAGGAAAATATATTTTTAGGTTATTAGACATGTAGGATAAAAATGTTCAACACAAATTTATCTTAATTTGAATCAAATATCTTATATAATTTTTAATTATGACTTTATGAACAAGATAGAAAGAGCTGGTTTTATGATAGTATACCTGAGTGGATTGCTGATAGTTGATCAGTCTTTCTCCAAACAAATTTTGTCCTTTTCACTGTCCACACTCTAAATGCTTTTCTATAATTTAGTTAAGGAAGTGGAAAATGCACTTTCCACATATGTGGATAACATAAAATTGTGAGGGAGATCTAATAGATTAAGTGGTAATCAAATAAATTTTCAAAAATGTTTTGTTATGTGGAAATGGTCACTCCAGATAATATACTATGTAACAGAAAACAATGTAAAGGAAGACCAGCATCTAAATTTCAAAAATATCATTTATACCAACAAAGAATAACTGAGTTTAACAGTAGTTTGTTTGAAACAGATATAATATTTTCAAATAACCTATAATTTTCAGCTACCTTAGAAAAACATCCTACTTGGTTGTTTCTTCTCATTTTACTAAAATATTTCTATTTTTCATACATATTAATTCTTAAAACATCCTATATATACTTTGAACCCCTGAGAGTCAAAAATGTAAGTCCTCTAGCTTCTTAGGAAACAAGAGAAAGAATTATGCAATATAGGTTAAGTGTAAGCGCATCTTAAGTTTCTTTCATAGCAATTTACCAAAGAATGCCACTTCAATATGTCTGCTGTCATAGTGGAATATGCATGAATTAATTTCAAAGATTTGTAAATAATTGAGAATAGTTCTGTGTAGATTAATATTATCTTTGGAATACATTCTGGAATTCCCACAAAATAATTAAAAATTTATAGCAACAAATCACAGTAACAAGGTCTTCATTCGAGGATTGCAAAGGAAGAAAAAGACACTGATTAAATTTCTCACCTGCCTAATACCCAAACGATATGCAACAATCCGATCCACTGCATCAGGATTCATTTGTGTCCACTGTAGACTGTAGGAATAAACACGATGTCTGTTTTGCCACACAGGATTGTAGGTATCATAATAGAATTCTGGAGCATAGGCTTTTCCTAAAAACAGAAAGATTTCTTAAATTCGAATGATGACATAATAAGTTAAACACATTTATTCTTTTTGGCCATTTTACCACTTTCTACTATGTGTTTCATAAGTAACTCATATTTGAAAAGTCATATTATTAAAATGTAATCATTTTTCTGAAGAATTTTGAGAATAGATGTAAGAAGATATCCTGGTTGATTGGATGAGCAGTATGAGAGGAAGAAAAGAATCAAGGGTGACTACAAGTTTTTTGGCCTAAAAACTAAAAGAATAGTGTTTCCATCAACAGATGAATATCTATGGGAGGCTCCAATGTTGGAAGAGAAGATCGGGAAGATATTTTTGAACAATCTGAATGACCTAAATGGAGACATCAAGGGACATACTAGTCTAGAACTCAGGAAAGGACAGGGCTGGAGATATGATGATGCTAACTATAGATAGTTAGATTTTAAATTTATAGATAGATTTTAAATTTAAAGCCATGAAACTGATGAAATCATCAAGGGAGTATGAGTAGATAGAGAAGAAAACTAGGTCTGAGCAGTGGGGCAGTCCAAGATTAAGAGATATTAAGAGATAAGAAACCCCATAAAGGTCTCAAATGGAAAAGAGTGAGTAGGAAAAAAAATTAAAAATATGACTCCTAGAAGTCAAAAGGAGTATATCAGCAAATGATTAATCAACTCTGTCCAAAAAAAAGTCATTGAAAATTAAAAATTTTGTTTATATTATCCATGTCTTTCGTCAATAAATTTGAAATTAACCAAACAAAATGTAACAATAACACAAGAACTTTGGTCAAGGATATGTGAAGTGCATATAACAAATATAAAATATGTTTCTTTAATTGCCAAATTAGAAAGTGAACAAACCATTTAGAATTATAAGTCTAACTTCTTGATATTCTGAAATGCAGATTTTTTTCAAGTCTTCCAATTTTTTTTTTTTTAGCAATACTATATTTATTTATTAAATCAACAATATTTGGTGAGAGTCTATTAAATGCCATTGTACTGGGCATTGAGGATACAATGAATGAGGAGGTATGGCTTCTGTCTTCATAGAAACTGCTTACATTTTCTCAGACTTCTTAAATAGCTTTGCAATTCTCACTGGACAATGAATTAATAAGTTGTACATTTATCACTCCTCGTTCAACATCTTTTCTGTTTTTTTGTCCTTTTAAAAATTACATTAAATATTAAATGTCTTCCTGGGTTTTTCCTTCTTGTTTTCTATGCGCAGGAACTTCTCTAATCTGATTTTTCATATTTCTTCATCACCTATTATCTAGGCATTGCAGGAGAGTGGATTCATAAAAATTTATCACAAACAGTTAAAGAATGGATTTTGAACACTAAGCCTGGGAGTCATGGTCTCTATTATCCTGGAGGGGTTCACCAGGAAAAATAATGTGTGATGAAATGAATTTAATTATTGATAAGTTTGCCAGTAAAATTAAATCTACATTGAATTAAATATCTGAATTTTAGTAACATTTCAAAAAGTCTCCTATATTAATATTGCATGCATTAAAAAAGAGTTCTATAAATATTCATTCAGTTCAATTGAAAATGGATTATCAATTCTATATAAAGATTGTGGCATAGAAGGAGGTCTCTAAAAGAAACATCACATTCATTTTATTATTTTATCTTGTATGATATTTTCACTTATTACTAAATGAGAGCACAAATTCATATTCACGTTCACAACACTAAGAGCAAAATCTATATGAAAAGAAAACAATATACTCAATGAAGAAACCAACATCCAAAACATCATTGACAAATCGTATTTGAGAACAAATTTTACAAAATATTATTAAGAGGTGAATTTAGTAGTAGTAGCTTCGATAAAGAGCTAAGGGTTTTTGTTAAAAATGCATATGCAAAACCTATACATACATATGTGAAATTATGAGCTACTTAAGTGAGTGATGTAAACCTAAAGTGTTTTCATTAGAGGATGGTATCTAGATTGAATTAAGAATCTCAATTTTGTTCGTGTGTGTGGGGGGTGGGTACAGGCAGATGAGGATTGGGGATGTTGCTTTTGTTTTTTGACTGATGAATAAATACAAGGAATATTATATTTAGTTCTAAGCAACATTTTTAAAAATAAAATGAATTTATATAGAAACAAGAAGAGAATAAAGCCATAACCAGAGACTATTTAGCATGGAAAAGAAAAAAAAATCTCAAATATGAGCAAATGGAGTTTTTAAGAATTGAAACTCTATCACTGAGAAAGAAAATCAGGCTAAATATTAACAGATCTATGAAATAAGATAAATAAGCAGTGAATGGCTTTTAAAAGAATACATATTTTGACGTAGAAATGTTCTACCAATCCTCTCTAAATATGGAATTGTTTCCCTAAATAGACTATGAGTTCTCTTCGCTAGAGGTATATAGTGAATACCTATTAGCCGTTTAGGTTCACAAGACGGCCATTAAGTTACTTCTCAGTTTCAAATCCATAGGGTGCTATGAAACATGTGCCTACTGTTTATTGCATTATTTCAATTGTTTAAGCATACTTATTTATAAATTCCATTTCATATTTCCATTACCTGAAGTCTAATCCTGCTTTTTGTTGACTGCCAGGAGAGTAATTGGCTGTATGTAATAAATGCAAGTCGCCATACTTCTAGAACTGATTGTTTTTGTAATTAAATATGCTTAAGGTTATTAAAGCAGCTTGACCCTGATGTTAAAAAAAAAAAAAAAACTACACGACCTTGTTAAAAATATGTCTGTTTATCACAATTTATTTTCCAGGTACTGAAAAATTAAACTATAATCTAACCTTCATTTAAATAAGTAGATCAAATTATATTATAAAATTTTATCATCTTTATATTTAAATGCAGACTATTACAAAGGCTTTTCAATGTATTTCAAAAATACTTTATTTGCATTGACATATCTACAATACATATGAGTGACATGTAATGATTTTTTATATGACAATAGATTAGAAAGTAATTTAGAGATAATCTATTGCAATGTCTCATATGACAGATAAAGAAATTTAGAAACAATAGGAATGGTGATAATGTATAGAAATTGATGTCAATAAATAATCAAATGCAAGAGGATCATTACAAATTTTGACTTTGATTATGAAATTAAAAAAACTAAAGAAAGTTTTATTTTAGTTGAATAATTACATCATCTTGGAATTAAAAGTGAAAAAATGTTTTTAGATGATGCATAAATAATATTGATTAGTAAAAAATAAGTACTGAGAAGAAATAATTTTGAGTAGTTAAGTATAAATATGTCTGCTTATATCTAGAACATACTTTGTACTAAACCTTTTTGGATAAACTTTACAAAAAAAAAAATGCTTTCTGATTTCATTCGAGAAATGTATATTAAAATAAAAAAAAACCCACAAATCTTTTTTCTGATTTCAGAGACAATCATATGTAATATTTCACATTCATTTTGTAAGAAGTACACAGTAATACTAAGGAAATATCTTTATAATAATCTTAGGCTCTTTCAACTAAACATAACACCTGCTGGTTGAACAGGAAAGAATTTATAATATATATATATTTTTTATTCTCAGGACTTTTTTTTTGTCCTTCCAGTAAGTATGCCAAAAAATTTTTTTTCCTCTTTTATATTCTAGTTTTATTTTTATGCAATGTTGTTCCAGTTTAAATCTTTTTAGACTAACTGACCTAGAACTGAATTCATTATCTAAACTAGCAAGTAATTTTTAGATACAGTGTGCATGATTATATAAAGATTTCAGATTTTAAAATATTCTTAAAATATACAGAGAAAAAATTTAATTGTTCAAAAAAATTTTTAATTATATAAAAGCACATTCATTCTATTTTGCAAAAAGCTTTTGAAATGTGATATAATTGAGGTTTCAAAATATAATTTTATGCATAAAGCTTGAAATAAAAGATATTAAGAAGCTATGAAATGCCACTTTTCTAGTCTAAAAATGTTAGCTTAAAATACAACAAAAATAGTTTTTAGATACACACTTAGGCTTGCAAGCACAAGAGAGAATTATTCCTCAGGGGTCAAAAAACAACAAACTGACAACCAGACACTGAACAAAAGTTTAGGGAGAAAAGAAATGTTATTGGTTTGTACCTCTGGGAGCTGGATTTTAGGTTCATAGGAGATAAGGTTAATGGGCTAGTCCAAGATGAGAAGCTGGAAATGAGGCCAGTGCATATGATCAAGACCAGTAAAAATAGCAATCTCAGACATAGAGTATACTAGAAAAATATGCCCCTCACCAGCATAGGAAGATGACAAAAATACTACATTAACAAAAAAATCATTTTTAGCTAGTGACACCACTGGAGTGCTTGAATAGATCTAATATCAAGTTGTTCTTAAAAGACATGCTCTCGACTTAGACTGCAGAAAATTTCTCTAAATCAACCCTCAAGGAATATGAAATACATTAGTAACACAAAGAAAATGAAATACAACATTAGTAACACAAAGAAAATGAAATACAACATTAGTAACACAAAGAAAAGGTTTCTTTGTGAGTGATTAAAAAGGCTAATAAACAGCAGGATTAGACTACAGATAATGGAACCATGAAATGAAATTTATAAATAAGTATGCAAGAAATAATTGAAGAAATACAATAGAAAACAATGATCAAACACTATGGAATCTTCCATGAAAGAATAATTAATACTGTCTATTAGAATCAAAGGTAGGCTTCATGGGGGACATAATCTGACATCTTTACTGATCTTAAAGAAGAAATTTCTCTGACAGACAAGGGTGGCTCATGAAGGGATAAGAGAAGTGAGATATGGCCTTAGGTGAAGAACAGAGTGTATAATAGACAATACTTTAGAACTACCACAGGATTTGATGTGGCTGTAACATGCAGTACCCATCCTTCCTACCAAATGGTGAACTTTTGAAGAACAGGAATGTTCTCATCAGCTCTTACTACAATGGATAACACAACACATGCACTTGAATAAGACAGGAAGCATAGGTAAGTGCTAATTTGTGAGGTGTCTTGTTTGATACAAGATATTTGATATTTACCCAATAGTCCAATTCTCAAATTATTTTAACCAATACTCACTTAAGTGGGAGGAAAGACTTTATAGTGAATCTACTCATTTTCATTTTCCAGTGTGGAAAGAACTCAGTGATATAAAATAATTGAATGAGAACTAAATTAATATTTAAAATGGTAATAAAGAAGGAATTTCATAAAAACACACTTGCAAAATATCAAAAATTTTAAAACTTTGAAAAGTATATTTATTTGTACAGTAGCAGAGTAGCTACAGAAATCCATGTCAAACTTAAAAACTGTAAATGCACTGATTAAAAAAAATTCTAAAAATCATAAGAATGACAGTTCTCTGCCTATATGCATTTTTAGTAGACGCTAACATAGTCAAATGCTTTTGGAGTCAGAGTCATATTGAGTTTAGACACATAGTATAAGGCCATGAATTACTCAATACAATTTATTAGATATAATATACAATAATAATCTATGCAACTTTCTGTCATTCATAGGGCAGAAGAAAGAACATGTAATTGTTGGAACCATAATTACTTTTTCTTGAAATTAATGAATCTTGAATCATACTAAAAAGAAAAGAAATGCTTCTACAGAAATGGTAATTTTTTTAGTTTTTTAATCAGAAATATGATATAAATCAATTTTGTATTTTATAACTATAACTGGTGGGAAAGAAGAGAATGGATCAGATAAGTGGAAAATCTCTTGGTAGGAAAACTAAAGATGTGATTTGGGAAATGAAGAATGTCTGATAAATTAAAAAATCATTGCAGATAAACAATTAATCAACACTTCTCCACTGAGTGGATACTATGGCTGAACTCCTAAATTTTCAAACTTCGGAGACTGAATGGACACTAGCCTTTCTAACTGAGATGAAAAGGACTTTATGTATTTCATCCTGTAAAAGAAGTGAATAATTATATTATCTCTTGGGGTCCTATTCTTCTGAAAACATATTATTTTGATTTAAAGTCATGTAAAAGTTAGTGTTATGAAAGTAGGGGCATAAGGAGTACTTTGAGAAGTAAAAAGATTTAATTTTGTGAAGTCAAAGAATATCTTTTTAAAGAAGAATCAGTGTATTCTGTTACCTATGTTTGATATTTAGTTATATGATATTAATATTAGTCTTTATCTCATTAAAAGTAATTAAGGGATTATTACTAAGTTAATGGATTCTGCCTATTTTCATCTGACTAGAAAGATAGTAAACAAATATGAAGAAAGAATGAAAAAATGGAAAACATGTAAGTCATATTTAACAAAAGAAACTATTGTATCTGAAGAACAATTTATCTTAGAATTAAGGTAAATGTCACAGCAGCAATAAAACTGAATGTCATCAAGAATTTGTTCAACTGTAATAATTTGTCAATATGTGTGGAGGAAACAAGAACATAACAACTAAATCATACAGCCATGAAGTCAATGATATCTCTCAGTTAATGATTGTTTTGAGTTCATAAAAAAATAATTTCAAGGCGTGTAACAATCTATAAACCAACTAAAACATTTAGGTTAAATGTCTTTGTACTTAAGACAGAGAAGTGTTTATATTTTTTTCTTCCCATTTAGAGACAGCCATTGTGTTTTCAAATGACCATTGCTATGACATTATTTTAAAATTGCAACATAACTGGTTTTATTCATGCCTTGCATGGATCCATTTTCTTCTGCTGGAGTCAGAGTTGTGAAAAGCACACTGAGGCAGACTGCCCAGTGACCACACTTTCGCACTCAAGAACTTCCTTAGAATTAAAAGCCCCATAGAGCAGGTTTATTGATTGGCTAAATACTAAAATTTTTGACAATATTGTCAGTCTTCACAAATCACTAGGATATAGATACAAAGCTTTTAAATTTGTCCAAGTTTAAGATATATTTGCTTTGGATACCTTATGATTCCCTTTGAAGGTAAGGCCTTTTCAAAATAAAACTGAAAAGGAAATAGGTTTCTCAATCCCCAAAAATGACTTTATGAAAATAGTATTAAGTGCTCCTATTTCTTGTCTGAAAAAAACTTTCAAATAAATAAATTTTAGCATCATTTAAACAAAATTTAGTCACTAAAACAATATTTTCTACAAATATGTGTTCATGAATTTACTTTATCAATGATAAATTCTTAATGCTATGTGTCAGATATTTCTATAAAGGAAATACAGTAATAGAAACTGAGAACAAGCTTTACGGGATATATGACTAAATTCCCTCATAAAAAGAAATCTTGCCAGCTCATCTTTGTCTTTTTCCTCTATTGCATTTGCAGGCCTATCTTTTAGATTGTCTATCCTTTGTAATTATTACAGTTTATTCTAATAACATCTAATTTCACTCTTCTCACTTCACGCCAACAAAAAAATTCTAGCTCATGTTTGTTGAACAAATGAATCAGTGAACTTTTCTCCAAATTGCATTTCTACTACCTACATTCTAGTGACTCAGGGTGCCAACAATAAAAAGTTCTTAAAACTCTAGTTTTATACTCATACATCTTGACCTCTTAAATGGAAATGCTTTTCTTGTGTAATTTCTGCTTCTCAATTCTTAACCATTTTTTTTGGTACCCAAATCATGATTATCTTTCCTTTCTTTAATTACTCTTTCTGGATGGTAACAGTGAGATCATTGATGAAAATGTCTCCCCAGAACGAAAGACTCAAATTATGTACCACTAATTTCAGATGGATTTTAAGATAAATAAGAATGTAGTTTAGTTGTAGTCTTGTCAATAAAAACCTTTACAAAATTTTTTTCTTAAAATTTTACTTAAACAAACAAAGAATAAATTACTGAAATGACAAAAACTGATGTAAAGCTGGTTCTTTAAAAGGATAAACAAAATAGACACTTAACCAGACTCATGAAAGAAAAATGAAAGAGGATTCAAATAAATAAAACCAGAAATGAAAGAGGAGAAATAAATAAGGACTCCACAGAAATACAAAGGATCATAAAGAAATACTACGAGCAATTACACACCAACAAATTGGACAATCTGGAAGAAATGGATAAATTCCTAGAAACATACAATCTCCCATGACTGACCCGAGAAGAAACAGAAAATCAGAACTGACTGATTAACACTAATGTTAATGTAAAAAAACCTCCCCCAAAATAAAAGTCCTGGACCGGATGGCTTCATAGGCAAATTTTACCAAACCTTCAAAGAAGAATTAACACCTATTTTTCTCAAACTCCTAGGCTCCCTAACTCCTTTTAGGAAGCCACAATTACCTTGATTTCAAAACCAGATAAAGACACTATAAAAAAAAAAAAAAAGAAAACTGTAGGTCAGTATCTCTTATGAACACTGATGCAAAAATCTTCAACAAAATATTAACAAACAGAATTCGGCAATATTTTAAAAATATCATACACCATGATCAAGTTGGATTTATTCCTGGGGTGCAAGGTTGGTACAATATCCAAAAATCAATTAATGTGATACATCACATTAACAAATCGAAAGATCAAAACCATATGATTATATCAATAGATGCAGAAAAAGCATTAGACAAAATCCATTCGACAAAAGCATCCATTTATGATAAAAACTCTCAGCACAGTGGGAATGAAGAGAATATACATGTACATAATAAAGGCCACATATGACAAACCTACAGCTAACATCATACTCAATGGGGAAAAGCTAAAAGCATTTTCCTTGAGATCAGGAATAAGACAAGATGCCCACTTTCACCACTCCTCTTCAACATTGTATTGGAAATCTTAGCCACAGCAAAAATACAAGAAAGAGAAATAAAAGATATCTGAATTGGAAAGGAAGAAGTAAAACTCTCATTATTTGCCAATGACAGGATGCTATATATAGAGAACCCTAAAGATTCCACCAAAAAACTGTTAGAACTGATCAAGAAATTCAGTAAAGTAGCGGAATACAAAATTAATATTCAGAAGTCGGTGGCATTTTTATACACCAATGGTGAACTTTCAGAAACAGAAATTAAGAAAACAATCCCATTTACAATAACATCAAAAACAACAAAATATCTGAGAATCAAATTAACCAAGGAGGCAAAAGACCTGTTCTCAGAAAATTATGTCATTGAAAAAAGAAATTGAAGAAGATTTAAATAAATGGAAGCATATATCATGCTCATGTAGGAAGAATCAACATCATTAAAATGGCCATCCTACCCAAAGCAATATCTATCAAAATACCAATGGCATTTTTCAAAGAGCTAGAACAAATAATCCTAAAATTTATATAGAACCACAAAAGACCTCAAATGGCCAAATCTTGAGAAAGAAGAACAAAGTTGAATGTATCACAGTATCTGATATCAAACTATACTACAATGCTAAGTAATCAAAACAGCATGGTACTGGCATTAAAACAGATACATTGATCAATGGAACAGAATAGAGAGCCCAGAAATAAATCCACATGTATACGTTCACTTAATATATGTAAAAGGAGGCAAGAATATACAATGGAGTAAAGACAATCTCTTCAATAAATGATACTGGGAAAATTGGACAGATACATGCAAAAAAAACCCCAAAAACAGAAATTGGACCATATACCATATACAAGAATAGATTCAAAATAGATTAAATACAAACGTAAGACCTGAAACCATAAAACTTCTAAAAGAAAACATAGGCAGTAAACTCTCTGATATTGCTAACAGGAATTTCTTTTCGAATATATCTCCTCAGGCAAAAGAAACAAAAGAAAAAATAAACAAAATAGACTACATCAAACTAAAAAGTTGTTGCACAGCAAAGGAAACCATCAACAAAATGAAAAGACAACTGACTGATTGGGAGAAGATATTCGCTTATGATATATCTGATAAGTGGTTAATATCCAAAGTATATAAAGAAATCATACAACTCAACAACAAAAAAATCCAATTAAAAAATGGGCAGAACTGAACAGATATTTCTCCAAAGAGGAAATACGGATGGCCAATAAACATATGAAAAGATGCTCAAGGTCACTAATCATTGGATAATGCAAATTAAAATCACAATGAGATGTCACCTCATACCTGTCAGAATGGCTATCATCAATAAATCAAAAAACAAGTGTTGGCGAGGATGTGGAGAAGAGAGAACCCTCATATGTTGTTGGTGGATTGCAAATTAGTACAGCCACTATGGAAAACAGTCTGGAAGTTGCTCAAAAAGTTAAAAATGGATATAACTTTGACCCCACAATTGCACTTCTGGGTATTTATCCAAAGAAAAGCAAAACAATAATTCGTAAAGATCTATGCATGTCAATATTCATGGCAGCACAATTTACAATAGCCAAGATATGGAAGCAACCTAAATGCCCACCAACAGATGATTAGATAAAGAAATTATGGTTCATATATACAATGGACTATTACTCAGCCATTAAAAAAATGAAATCCTACCATTTGCAATGACATGGATGGATCTACAGGTTATTATGCTGAGTGAAATAAGTCAGGCAGAGAAAGATAAATTCCATATGATTTCACTTATATGCGGAATCTAAGGAACAAAAAGAACAAACTAATCAAAAACACACTCACAAATACAGAGGACAATATGGTGATGGCCAGAGGGAGGGGTGTTGAGTGGTGCAGATATTGGGGTGAAGGGTTAAAGAAGTAAAATCAGCAGTTGGTAGATGGTCATGAGGATGGGGAGCACAGTCTAGGGAATGCAGTCAGCATTAGTGTAATGGCTAGGTGGAGGGCCAGAGGAGAGAAAGAGCTATTAGGGGATTGTTTTATAAACTATATAAATGTCTAATCAATGTACTGTATACTAGAAACTAATAAAAAAATTGATATAGAGCAAAATGGAATAATATGTGTGTGCATTACCTAGAAGTCGATAAATCTTAATTATTAAGCAGTAACTTTTTTTGCTTGATCCACGCAGGTGCAAAGTTGATTAGGATCATTAACAAAATCTTATAAAATGTATTTGGAGAAAATGACACATAGCAGGATTTTCTTGATATGCTCATGAAATAGCTTCAGACAATTCACATTATTTATTAAAATGTGTTAGCATAAATGTAATTGTAATTAAGTAATTAAAGAGATACCAATGTTCTTTTCCTAATTAACAAAAATAATCATCGAAAGATTCTTAGATTCATGTGAAAACATAACAGCTTTTTAACAGTTTGCGTCAATAATTTAAGATCACTTGAATATAATATCTTATCATATAATTCAATTTTCCTTTACAGCTACTTCTTAAATGATTAAATATTTAGAGAAAAATATGTTTATAGAAATATCATCTTCATGTTTTAATAATTTAGTCTTTTTCTTAATTTCTAGGAAGGCCAAGACCATTAAAACAGGCCCAACAAGGTGGCTTCCAGGTCTGTTTGCTAAGAGGCAGAAACTATGAAAATGATTATCAAATGCAAAGATTATAATTAGCAAGAAATCTTCCAGTGGTTAAAAGGAGACAAATCACTCAGACTGAAATAGGCTAATAGGGCTTCAGAAATTATATGCTTAGTAATTATTTCTTGCAAAAAAGGGTTTTACCGAACCACTAAATGCTCAAGCCATACATGTCAACATCAGTTGGAAGCTAATGTGATGTTTCCTATTGTAAAATTATTCTCCAACTTAAGACACTTTTCAGAAGAGTTCATGATTTTATTTGTGTAGATATCTTCACAGAAACAAGAAATGAATATAGTGTAACCAGCAAGTAATAATAATAATAGATTCATTTTATTACTTTTGACTACGGTTTTTGTTCTCAAAAATAACAATTATTTCATGAAATTAGCTGGGTTTAAAGATATTTCTAGAGATTCTAATGGATCAAAATATACAATCTATTCTATTAAAGTTATTTGATATAGTCTATCTAAAAAATTATCATAGCACTGAAGAAATAGTAAATATTCAAGCAACTTTAATTTCCCACTTATATCCTCCCCAACCAAAAAAAAAAAAGGAAAAAAATGGAAAATAAAATAAAACTTTTTAGGAAGAGTTCCATAGTTGGTTTCACTGTTATTGTTGAGAAGCACGGAAACGTGAAAAAAATTTAAAACTGAACTAAAAATATCATTATAATAACAAAATATAAAATAAAACTAAATTAGACAAATTTAAATGAGTTCACATTTATTTTCTTTAAACTTTAATGAAATGCTATTTCAACACAATTGAGTCACCTCTGACTCCTTGTTGGCATCAGCCTAGAACACAAAATATTTATACAAAGTATTTGTTGGCTTACACACCAAATATATATATTGTTGTCTTGGGTAATATAAAATAAACACATGCATTTATTTACCTGATAACATTTCAACTGAAATAAGAAACCCTTTAAAACCCTGAATGTACTTTGCCAAAAATGATGCAAAGTATGAATAACATATGTTTGTTTGTGTAAGTAGGCTTGGTTTAGGATCTGGTCCAAAAATTTAAAAAGATAATTTGAATTTAATGAAACAATTAGCTTTCACATTTAGCAGGTAAATACAAAATTGCTAAGGTTTAGAGAAAGCTTGCAAATAAAAATTATAAATCCATTGATAGTTTACTTGGAAATATTGAAGTGTTATGTGTATAAAAACCACATGTCAAATAAAGTAATCTGGAGAGCTCCTCTGGAAATAGAGATAGTTAACTAATGGTAGAGAAAAGACATGTAGAAAGAAAGAAGAAAAAGCAGCTCTTTAATTCTGTACTTCACTTATCCTTTTGTATAACATAGTGCCTGCCCAAGGGCCTTTGCTTGCCATTACCTTATCAAGTGATTGAGATACATATTAGAATTGTTAAGTCTGGGGTTGCTATTTAAAAGTCATTTTATTTAGTTTACCACTACAGCCATAGACTCATGGAGAAAGAAAAATCTCAAGGGATAAAAATTATATCTCAAATTTTATAGGATTTTATACAAAGTACTTTCAAAATTATTAACTTACTTTAGTCTTCACAGAGTTTGGAAGGGCAAATATACAAAGGGGTATTACTTGGTTTGAATTGAAAATATTTAAGGTTAATAAAAACATTGTAATTACTGCACTAATACAGACAATTGTCCTTGTCTGGCCTGCAGATAATCCCTCAAAAAGATCCAAATGAATATTTTCTGAGAAAGAAGAGAGGTTACACTATTCACCTATATATACAAAAAAAAAAAAAAAAAGCAAAAAAAAGCTTGTTTTCAAATTGAGAGGCTCTGATCTTTATTGTTCCCAATGTGTATTGTTTCAGGGATATCAAGAAAAAATACAATTATTAGGAATATCTCTCTTTTGGGAACATTGCAGCAAATATTCCCAAAGGAAAGAAAATACAAAACTATTTGCTTCAATTTATATATTTTTAAAAGCTTTTAGTTAATACATGGTAGTTAATACATGGTACATGTCAATTGTCAGTGGGTAATGAAAACACAAAATAGTAATCTTCCCAAACCCAATTCTTATCTTTCTGAACTTTGTCAGTGGGTGAGAGAAGTAGAAGTTCAGAGAAGTTATCTGGAGTGTTGTATTTTGGCTATGTCAAAATGATGGCTCTAGGTTGATTTTGTGATTTTCTTTTGCTTGTATGCAAAGATTTAGAGGCTATCCTTTAAAGAGTTATTCCAATTTCTTCATATATCACAACCATTTTGTTAATGAGCCAACTCTAGAATATGTATGTGTGTGGAGGCAAGGAGAATAGAGACATAATTGCAATTGCAGAAGAAATTCCACAGATGTCATTAAATTTCACAAGACAGAAGCATATCCAGAAATAGAAAATGATTACATGCATGGTGTGTGTAATAATGGGGAAAAGGACAAATCTTTTATTTTGTAGTGACTGCATGCACCCTTGTTACAAATCTGTTTTGTAGTAGTGAGTATACCTTGTTCTCTGACCAATTCTATTTCCCCTGGCTCTTCCTACTATATTCCACATCTAAGCAATACTGCAGGAGAATTAAATCACTGAAGTATCTAGCAAACTGTTTATTTAGAAACTTGATTGCTAATTCTTACATGGACCAGAAAGGAAGCAGAAATAGTATCTGCATCTCCCTTAAATATATAGAAGTATTTATAATTCCATATATGAAATAATCAAAATCTCTGCATACTTACCAGGGCCTATATTTTTATAGACTTCCCAAAGATTTCTCCTGCTTTTTCTGGGAATCTACAAATGACTTCTAATATGAAATCTAAAGCCAGTCACCTTGGCTTTCCTACCCTTCATTTCTTATTTCGGCTTCAATCAAAGGGACAGGCAACACACCTTTCCCCTGATGTTGCTTATAGCACAGGGAAATTTTATGTGAATCTGAATTATGTAACTGAAAAAGTATGTGGAAAAAAACCAATATGCAAAATTTGAAATAGAGTATGTTCAAAAAAGGGGACTCTCCCACAGACAATGTAATATTAGAGATTTAATTTATTTTTGTTCAGTCTTGTAATATCAGATACTGAAGGATTTTTCTTATGCTACAAATATTTCTGTGTAGATGGATATCTTTTCCTAAAATTCTCATGAAACACTTTGCAGTGGTATCTTTCTACTCATGACTTTGTTAGCCTGCTTTCCATGTTCTATCTGGTCACAGAAAATATTCTAATTGCAGCTTCTAAAGCATTAGGAGAAAGCTTAATCTAAGGAATAAAACTTCTTTCTAGGCTTAAGGAAGAATGGATGCTTGATCTCTCCCAGACAAAAACAAGACTTTTTAAGGCACTTCTGTTGTTAGTTTGTGCTATTTATCAGACACCAAGCTAATCAACTAGCATACATTAGTAATATTCACAATCCCTGCAGGATGATCATACTCATATCATTTTTCTTTTATAAAAGATAAAAGTGAAGATTAGAGATCTTAAACAACTTGCCTTATTGTAAGCAACTATTAAATAACAAAGCTACATTCTGAACCCACGCTGTCCAAAGTCCTTTTTATTCTAACATCCAGCATCTTTGGATATGGTTGCCCACTACAAAGTGTGCCTGGGTGAAGGGGCAAATAGAACTGAAATCCAGGCTCTATTCCTCTTGCTACCACTTGTGCCTTGGTATGGGAGATACATTTGCTTCAAGAAAATGGGAAGCTTTTTCCCTAATTCACACACAAATACTGTACAGGATGGTGGATTTCCTAATAAGGTGCTACTTCCACTAATCTAAAAAGGATCCCTACTCTGCTCATTGTGAATACAGGAACTTAAATTATAATTTGCCCATGGAAATCAATCAGAATTGCCATATTATATTGTTATCTGAAACTATTATCAATTATTATCTTATAAAGATAAGAACTGACTAAATGTCTAGAATAAGAACTACATGTATTTTATTCATATTTTAACTGAGGTATAATGAATATACAATAAGCTGAAAATAAATGCATCCGGTCTTCCCTAAAAAATATCTAATATCTAATATCTAAAATAGTTCCAAAATATCTAAAAGCCTTGTGTTCATTTAAAGGAGCATTGGTTGTAGTGTGTGCATGGAGGGGGAACAGATGGATGAACTGACCCAATGGCTCCCAACCTGAGAAAACTGAATGAATGTTCAATGGTGTGCTTACAGACCACATTAACTTCTTGGCAAGTGCTGTTGCTGCTCATGTAGGTGGTCCACTGATGAATATGAATGTGCTGAATATGATTTAGACAAGGAGCAATAGGTGTTCAAGTGAGCTGGAGAGGAGCCCAGAAGGTATGCTGTTTATCTTCTAGGAACATTTATTTTCTCCAAAACATATAACTTGAATTAATAAAGTAGATTTAGATGTGAATAAAGGAAACTGAATCCCTGTGACTCTCTAAGAATAACCAAAAGATCTGTGGATATAACTCCTAGCATAAGAAAAAGATTAGAGCACAAATAACGGTTTTTATCATATTACTAAGAAGTACTGGTCTAGATCTGGCGGCAAAGCAGATATCTGCCTGCAGTTATATCCTGAGGCTTCTAGTAACTATCATTTTGATGAGGTCTTTAGATATAGACAAAGTTCGTTAGAATGATGTAAGAAGAAGATTTCTTAAGTAATCTGAAATTACAAGACTTTGGTTATATTCTCTGGTCTAAAACCTGAAGATAATTTATTAAAACAAAACAAAACAAAAACAAAAAACCTCTATTGACTTTATCAACTTATGACTCTGTCACAAAATCTCCCCTGAGAAAAGACTGTGGTTCAGGTTGTAGGAAATCATCTGTGGAATCTTTTTCCTGACCACTTTAAGTCTGGTCTCCAGCATGCCTTTGGAACAAATTTTGCATGTACTCATACATTAAGCATCCTTTTAGGATGATAGACAGAGGCCAGGTATTTAAGTATACATTTGGAGGTTTGAGAGATAGCTTTGATTTCACAGAACTAAAAAGTCCTCTGATTCTTTTACAGATTGATTTTCTTACTACCCAATATCTACTGAAAAATCCAACTGTACTGAGTGCTAAATAGACCTTTAAGAATAGAATAGAAGTGCTAAGCATATAATATTCATATACATATGTGCCCATTTCTACATTTGGGTTTCTTTGTTTTATTCTTATCTGGTGTCAGTGAATATTATGAAGGTTCTTTTCTCTCAGAGGAAACTATTTGTGACTTCAGTCTATTATCCCCTTATTCTCTACAAACAGGATCCAATGCCTGCCCCAAATAAATGTGGATCCTATGAGAAATCATTTTGGAATCCTATGGACTACCGTGTAATGCTGATATCTCTGTCTTGTCTTTATTCTACCCAGTTGTGACAGTCTTGCTTACAAAATGGTAATCTTCCAAAACCTAATTCTTATCTTTCTGATTTAACTTGTATATATGACCTCTGTTACCAATGTATTAGAACATACTGTATTCTTGATGTAACAGTTGCTATCTTTTAAAGTAAGGAGTATAATTGAGAAAAGATGATAGTGGTTATCTTGGGGAGGGGAAATAAACTGGTGAAGATGACCAGTTTAGCATCTCCATCTAAAGGAAAGTAATTTAGAGGTTAGGAGAGGAAAAAGGAACATAAGATTCTTGAAGAACAATCAATTTTTAAAAATTACTTTTAATATATTAACACAATATAAATTAGAAAAATTATATACATGATAGCGATAAACAGAAAAATGTCATTCATATTATAAAATACTTCCTAGTCCCAGTCCTACCTTAATTGTCAATTATCATCCATTTATTCAAAAATACTTAATGAGGTCTAACTTAAATTTGATAAAATACACATTTTAAGTGCAGATTTTGATGAGTTTAGAAAAATATGTATTACTATGTAATCACCACCCCCAATCAAAATATAAGAGATTTCCATCACTGCAGAAAGTTGCCTCCTACCTCTTTGTAATCAATCAACCTCAACCAAATAAGAATCTAATTGTTATTAGTAAAAATTCATTTTGCTTACTCAGGAAGTTTATATAAATGAAATCATAAAGTATGTACTTTCGGTGTCTGGTTCTGTTTACTCAACATGTTGTTTTTGAAATCCATCCATCCATATTATATGTATCAGTTGCTCTTTTCATTTTCATGATTGAGTAAAATTCCATTTCATTAGTAAATCATAAGTTGTTTATCCATTTACCTCTTGATGGATATTTGGGTTGTTTCTAGATAGAGATTACTACAAATAATACTGCTATTAAAGTTTTTATATAGACATATGCTTTCATTTCTGTTGGATAATTATCTAGAAGTGGTATTGCCAGGTTACTTGGTAAGTGCATTTTTAAGTTAATGAGAAACTGACACGGTTTTTTCAAAAAAGTAATCCCATTTTACATAACTAGCCATAATGTTTGATAGTTTCAGTCACTCTATATCTTCATCAACACTTGGTATTGTCAGTTTTTTGTTTTTGTTTTTTTAACTTTAGCCATTATAATGTGTGTATAGTGTTATCTCATTGTGGTTCAAATTTTATTTCTCTGATAACTAATGATGGCAACCAGCTTTTATACAATTATTGGTCAATTGTATGTTTGCTTTATTACTGAGTTTTAAGAATTTTTTATACACTCTGAATTTGAGTCTTTTGTTATATACATGTATTTCAAATATTTTCTTCTAGTCTGTGGCTTGCCTTTTATTAATGATCTTTTAAAGATCAAAATGGTTGTAGTTATAGTGACATCAGATATATTATTTTTTAATGAGTAGTACTTTGTTTACCTTCTAAAAATCTCTGCATATTCCAAATTTGAAAAGATTTTTTCTTATATTTTCTTCTAAAATTTTACAGTTTTACTTTCTTATATTTACATCCACAATTGATTTTAAACTAATTTTGTGAGTCATGTAATGTATTGTTTAAGATTGTTTAAAAATATTAATATTCTGTTGTTCTAGCACAATTTGTTCAGAGGACTATCATTTACCCAGTGGATTATGCTGGTGACTTTGAAAGCCTCAAATGATCATATATGTGTCATATATGTGAACAGAGAGATCTATTTCTGGATTCCCTATCCTGTCTCAATGATCTATGTGTTTATCTTTTAACAAAATCCACACTACCTTAATTACTGTGACTTTACAATAAGCATTAAAATCAATTAGTTTGAGTCCTCCAACATTGTTCTCCCCTAATATCTAACATAGGTCTACCTATTGTTGAATCTTAGTTTTTAAATAAAATTTAGAGTAAACTTTTCAATTAAAAAAAACATGTTGGAAGTTTTATTAGGATTGCATTGAACCTATAGATCAATCTGGAGAGAATAAGCATCAAAATAATATTCATTTTTCCAATCCATGAATATGGTATATTTCTCCATTTATTTAAGTCTTGCTTCATTTCCCTCAGCAGTATTTTGTATTTTTCAGCTTATGTCTTGTACCTACTTTATTAAAATTTACTCACATTTTGATATTGGAAATTATATTTTCTACATTTCAATTTCAAAATTTTTGTAACTATGATACAGAAATTAGATGATTTTACATACTGACTTTGTATCCTCTCCTATTGCTACATTAGCTTATTAATTTAAGCCAATTTTCCTATAGATTTTTTAGGATTGTCTAGAAAAACAACAATATGATCCATAAGTAGAAGTAGTTTTACTTCTTCCTTTCTGATTCATAGGTATTTTATTTACTTTTCTTGTGTTATTTTAGTGATAAAGACCTGTAGTATAATATTTGTGACTGGTGAAAGAGAGTATTTTTGTGTTGCTCCTAATCTTAGAATAAGCATGTTTGATCGGCATATTATCTATCTTGGTGAACATTAAATAATGTATAGATTACAACTTTGTGCATAATGATCTATAAATATCAATTTGTTTGATCTGCCTGATAGTATGGTTCAGATCTTCTAAAACATTGGTAATTTTCTGGATACATATTCTATCAATAATTCAAAGATAGATGTTAAAATCTTCAGCTACAATTATGGAATAGTTTATTTCTCCTGGTATTTTTTTATTTATGAATTTTAAAGCTCTATTATTAGAGACATATATTTAGAACTAGTTTGTCTTCCCTATAAATTCCTCTTTTATTATTATTAAGTGCCCCACTTTAACACATATTTTTTTTTCTATTTGTTGAAGTGTATTTTGTCTGCTAATAATATAGCCATGTCAGCTTTCTTATGTCTGTTGTTTGCATGTTAGTGTATTCCTCGATCCTTTTCCTTTCAGCTTCTTTGTAGCATTATATTTAACTTGTGTTTGTTGTAGACAGCAGCGTGCCTCTTGTAGCTAGCTTTTTTTAAATGGAGTCCTATGATTTCAGACAACTAACTGGACTCTTAAGTTCATTAATATTTAATGTAAGTAATGATATAATTGAGTTAAAATCTATCATCTTGCTCTTTATTTTCTTGCCCCATCAATGATTTTTTTTGTTTATCTGTTGCTCTTTTCTTGTGACATTTTGAGTAAACAAATACATTTTAGTTCTTTTGCTACACTGTTTAAAAAGTCTTTTTAGAAGTTTCTTTATAGCTAAAATTATACAACTTTATCGATTTTATTTAGAGTTAATTGTATCACTTAATATATCTCACTTCACACTTCATGCTTCTGTGAGATCCCTATTCACTTCTCACTTCCCACTTCAAAAATGTTATAAATTTATAATAGTTCAAATTAATCTCATTATTTGCACTATTGCTGTGATATTTTAGTTCAAAATATGTTATAAGGTCGAACTTACAATGTTATTACTTGTGTGAAAAAACAAGGATTGGCTGACTTCTTAAAGGATTGAATAGTAAATATTTTAAGTTTATGAGTTAATTGGTTGCTATTACAGTTGTAGCATGAAAGCAGCCATGGACAATACATAAATGAATGGGGAAGCTGTGCTCCAATTAACCCTTATTTACAAAAACAGTTGGTGGGTGCCCAAGCTGTAATTTGCTGACCATTATTTGTATAGCTGTTTATTAGGGAAATTATAAAAAAAAAAAGAAACAAAGTCTTTTATCTTTACCCACTTATTTACTGGATCTGATCTTCTTTTCCTTTTTTCCCCAGTTTTATTTAGGTATAATCAGTATACCCAAAGCTGCACATAATTAATGTATATAATCTGGTAAGTTTGGATATATGTGAACCTCATTTTACCATCTCCACTATCCAGATAATAAACATATCTATCACCTTCAAAAGTTTCCTTGTATTCGTGTTCGTGTGTGTGTGTGTGTGTGTGTGTGTGTGTGTGTGTGTTATGAGCCCAGATATAAAGTTACTCATATATGGTCAAATGATCTTCATCACAGGTGCCAAAAATATACAGAAGAATGAACGGTCTCTTCAATAAATGGTATTGAGAAAACTGGATATCAACATTCAAAAGACTAAAACTGGACCCTCATCTTTCTCCATATACAAAAATTAACTCAAGTGGATTAAAGATTTGAGCATAAAAGAGACCTTTATATAATAAATCTTTCTGGAAAGAAGCAGAATAAACTTCCATTAATGCCCAGCTGAAGAAATAGCCCATTAAACACCATGAACAACCAAGGTGGCAAGGCATCCCAGAAAGAAAGAGAAAAATCTCCAGAAAATAAGCTTACAGACATAGAAATATGCAACTTAAATGACAGAGAATTCAGGATGGTACTTCTGAAAAAACTCAGTGAGATCCCAAATGAATCATAACAACAATATCAGAAATTGAAACAACAACTAGATGAGAAGAATGAGTTCTTCAGCAAGGAGATTGAAACCCTCAAAAAGAACAGAATAGATCTTCCAGAGATAAATAAATAAATAAATAAAAGAACACACTGCAAAAGTTGAAAAATGAAATAGCAAGCTTGGGAAACAGAGTCGACCAAATGGAGGAAAGGATCAGTGATATCAAAGAAATCTAGAAATAAATCAGAAGGAAGAAGAGAGAAACCGAAGAACGAAAAATAATGAAAGAGAAATACAAGAACTAACTGATACCATCAGGAGAGGAAATATAAGAATAATGGACATTATTGAAGGCGGAGAAAAGGAGCAGGGACTAGAAGGCATTTTCAGACAAACAGATGATGAGAATTTCCCAAATCTGAGGAATGCTCTGGAGCTTGGAATTCATGAAGTCAATAGAACACCCAATCATCTCAACCCAAAAAGGCCTTCACCAAGACACAAGACACATTGTATTCAAATTACCAAAAATCAATGACAAAGACAGAATTCTCAGGGCAGTCAGTGAGAAGAAGAAGGTAGCTTAGAAAGGAAAACTCATTAGATTAACGTTGGACTTCTCAGCCCAAATCTTACAAGCTAGAAAGGAGTACAATCAAATATTCAAAGTATTAAGAGAAAGGAACTACTAGCCAAGAATAATGTATTCAGCTAAGCTCTCCTTTAGATATGAAGGAGAAATAAAGACCTTTCCAGACATACAAATATTGAGAGTATTCTCTACTACGAGGCCTGCATTACAGGAAATACTGAAAGGAGTCAGCTCACCTAAAACAAAATGACAAAAAAAAAAAAAAAATACATAATTAAGAGTAAAGTGACTATCAGGCAAATAGAAGTAGAGGAGTGCAATCCTTACTAAGAACAGGGCATTATAAGCTTAAATAATAAGAGAATCACTATAGCAAGATAGTAATGAACATTCAGCACACATAGGGACAAATTGAGACAAACAATGACTGAAAAGAGGAGGAGCCAATGATCCAAATTCACAAAAGAGAATGGAGATAAGGCACGCAGAAAAAAATGGACTACTATGTATATATAGCTATCTTTTACATATTCATAATGGTAATCACATGTCAAAGATTCAGAACTGAAGTATATAACATAAAACAAGAAGAATCATAGGGAAAATTCACAACACCCAACCAAA
>NW_006442512.1:8403766-8406268 GCF_000325575.1 Pteropus alecto | reverse complement strand
GTCAAACAGAAAAAGTTGAAAACCACATGATACCACTTATATGTGGGATATAAACCTAAAAGCAACAAATGAACAGGACAGAGACTCGAGGACATGGACAATAGACTAGTAGTTATCAGAGGGTAGAGGGGAAGTGGGAGTGGGGAGGTAGGCGGGGCTTAAAGGGTCAAATATGTGGTGTCAGAAAGAAATCTAACTATGGGAGGTGAATACACTGTATAAATATATAATCGACATGACAAGTAACAACAATGTTGGAGAGGATGTGGAGAAAAAGGAACCCTCCTTTTCCATATATATAAGGCATATATATATGCCTTACTGTTAAAGTGTACAGCTGAAACTTATTGGATTTCATTAACCAATGTCACCATAAAATTAATTCATTCATTCATTTAAATAAAATGAAAAAGAAACAGAACAACCTCGTTCGACATGACAAGTAACAACAATGTTGGAGAGGATGTGGAGAAAAAGGAACCCTCCTTTTCCATATATATAAGGCATATATATATGCCTTACTGTTAAAGTGTACAGCTGAAACTTATTGGATTTCATTAACCAATGTCACCATAAAATTAATTAATTAATTCATTTAAATAAAATGCAAAAGAAACAGAACAACCTCATATAAAACAAACAAACAAATAAACAAATAAATAAATAAAAACATGAACAGTGCACTGCAAATCAGGATGACCACTGTTCCTGGATACCTTTGCTTATTGTCTTTTGCTTTACAGGACAATATTCTTATAGGCCCTATGACTTCTCAGTGAATTCATCTGCACTCTCCCACCTCCATATTCCCATATACATTGGACACACATGATATAAATGGAGAAAGCAGGTGAGAACTTTTGAGCTTTCCCGGGAGCTAAAATAAATATAGATATGAAGGCTGCTATTTCCTTTTAATTCAATTCTGTACATTTTGATATGTAATAAGATCAAGTCTACTTTGGGGTGGCTAATATTCATTACAAGTGGAAGAGACATGAAGTAAACAGACTGTCTTCCAAGATCTGTTTCGTGGATAGAGAATGTATGCATAAAAATATATATATTGTTGCATGTATCATATTCCCTTTCTTCTGTATACCTTCAAAGGGTTTTAAATTGTGAGATATTCATAAAGATTACTACTTCTCACATGTTTTAGTAGAAATGGCCTTTCAAAGTTTCTTTTAGACATCTGTTTTTATGAAATCATTGGTTTCTTTATATGTCTTCCTAGAGTATATTGTATTTGGAATTCAATCATTTCCGTTTCTCATCTTTAAAACTATCTTAGAGTGAATGTGATGATTTTGAAACAATGAGGTTTACCTGAAGACTGAAAAGTAAGAGTGCACACTAGAAACAAATTAATACATGGGGCTATTTCCTCTTCTTCTACAGGGCAGCTCATAAAAGATTTATTTTTTTTCTGGAACTATCAAAATCTACTTACTGCACTCCATGGATCTGAAATGGAAAAATGGAGCTAGTTTTTCTTCTGGTCTCAGCTTGTCTTCTAGTTCAAAAAATGGGATTTGGATCACGTAATAGAGAGCAAATGAAAATCTTGCAAAGTCAGCAGAGTCTAAACTAGTCTTAAGTTAGAAAACAGTATTACCAAAGAAAATTAGAATGTGTATAAGCCCTAGAAGTTTGAAGAAAGAAATGTAGTTAATTTTATGGGGTAGTTCTATTCTAGAGGATTAAAGAAAGGAAGATGCTCCATTTGTACCAATATTTAGAAAACAACTGCCTTTGAAAAATTCATAATGATTTGGGATAAAACATATAAACAAGGAATGAAAGTATATTGTGTAATTTAAATTATGTTGTAGAATAATAGAGCACATTCTCTTTTAAAGAACCCTAGTGATAAAAATTAGCAATTGGATCATCATACAAGTAATATTATCCTAGTGACTTTTGGTTTTGTTTTAAAAGTTCACTTTAAGAACCAAAATAGAAAAACTTGTACTTTAACTGAATGTTAGTAAAAGGAATTGTGAAACAAAAAGGTGACAAGATCCAGTAGAGAGGACATTTTTATATTCTTTGCTTAGTCAATTCTATTTTAACTACCTGAATTACATTTCAGGAAGCAAAAATATCTTAAGGTTATTCATATTTAGAGTAATATAAGATCTTATTAATAAGAATTTATATTACCAATGAACAAGTTTTAATCAAATCTGAAAGATTTTAATCATGATTTTTATAATTATTTTTTCAGATTATATACAATGTCCAGTTTCTTCTTTTACTAGCATAAACACTCTAAATATTGTAACTAACTTTATCTAGAACAAAATAATAATGAAAAGGAGCATATCCTTAATGTATACCTAAATGCTAGCTTATAGAAAACACAGATTTACTTTAGTATATAAATTATAAAAATAATTTAAATAAGTACCTAAGATTTAATATAGACTTCATATTTCTTTCAGTACATTAAAAGATGACATCAAAAGTATCACTACTTCTCTCTAATTCATTATTATA
>NW_006442512.1:8362621-8403642 GCF_000325575.1 Pteropus alecto | reverse complement strand
GATCTAAATAAATCTAGTTAAGATTTGTTCTTTATTACTGAAACACTCAATATAACTGTGACCTCATCGCCAAATATACTCGAGTTCACGTAAACTTGTCTAATTCGATAGACTTGTGAACTATCTTAACTACTAAAATAAACTTGCCTTGAAAATAAATGAGTACAGCTCTAAGTAGAGCAGTCAAGCTGCTCACAGTATGCTCCATCGATTTGCAAAATGCTTTCATTCTTATATTAACATAAGCCTAAGATACGTGGGATCTAAAAAATATATATTTAGCAAAATATTTAGAATCTTACCTGTAACAAGAAAGCTGCATCTCCCGGCTCCAGCTTCATTTATGATGCTACAATTGTAAACCCCATAGTTTTCATTGGAAAGACTCTTGACCGGGTATTCTGTGTACTCTTGAGAGTCAAACTGACCCGTCCGTAACAATTTGTTGCCCAAGCGCCACTCATAGGTCAGTACCCGTATTGGATAGGCTCTCAGAACCCGGCAGCTCATAGTGACACTTCGTTCTTGTCCTTGTCGGATTTCAAGAAATGCTGGTTCCACAGTAGGAGGATCTGCAGAAATGAGATGTTAAAACAGATAAAATATGTAGATTGCAATAAGCCAATGGCTATTCTTATTGTGAGAAGCTATTTTTAAGAACATATCCAGCAGCAGGGAAGGAATATAAAACATGGGCGGAGAACATATTTAGGTTCAGAAATTTCAGCTGGGAATGGGAACATGATTTACAGTGTGGGCAGTGAATGAGACTCATCGCTTTTAAAAAAGCATTTACAGGTGAAATTAACGGTTTATTTTCAGCTGCTTCCCAGAAAAGATTGTCTTGACCGTGTTTGGTTTATACTGTTAGCAGCCTGATAATGTTCTGGAAATGAAATGCAGTCTTCAAACTAGCATGAAACTTTGAAGCAGGTAAAGCCATTGATTCAAGTCAGTGAATTCTAATTATTCTGAAGTGAGGCTCCGTCCTCAGGTTTCTGGGTACCCATTATCTAATAAAATAGGTAACACAAATATATGTTTATTTTTTAAATCAGTCGGTCTAAGCTTATTTAACCTCCAGTCATAATATCATCTGTAAATCCAAAGCAAACTTTGCAAATTATACTGCATACAGGTAGATGGATGTGGTTTTAAACTCACTGCAATAGCTCATTCATCTGGCTTAATTATGATTTTTTTCCGTATACATACTTAAAACTTGCTACATTAGATATCTAACCTTTTAGTTTTTGATGGGAAGATTTCTAAAAGGTATTACATACTTCTCTCATTATTTAAAGTAGGAAAAAGAGAGTCCATTCCTTAATGACTCCCAATGGCCCTAATAAATGACAAATATTTCCAGAATGCTAATAACAGGATTCATTTAATCAAAGAAACTGTATGAGACCACACAAGATTGAACTGCACAACACAATCACATCCTTGATTAAATGTGTATGGCAACCTCTTGAGTTGTGTGGTACAAAATTACAGAACTCTACCTGGCATCCCTTCCATTAAGATCCTAAACAGGTTTTAGGAGTACCATACCAAATGTGCCTTCTGATATTCTTTATGTGTTATTCCATCTACTTTTTATACCATTGCTCTCCCTTCTCATTGGCAATCTGTTGACTAACCCTTCTTGCTTCTTTCAACAAATATCTTTAGACTATCTTCTTAATTCAAGTTTTATTCATAAATTCAAATTTTAACTCTTACTGTATAAAAAAATTTCTGTCTGCATATAGTTTATGATCTAACACAATAGGCAGACATATAAATAGCTAATTTACAAAATTGAAGTACAATAAACCATTCTAGTGTAGAAAGTAAAGTGAATAACACTGAAGATTGATCTGAACAGTCATCTCAAGAAAGGTGTGTCTTTCAGAATATACAGAAAATGATCAGGTGGGTAAGCAATAAGAGAAGATATTCCAGGTAGGGGGGGTTAGTATGTGCAAAGGTAAGAAAGACATAGAGAGGAGGAGGTGTTCAGAAAAGTGTAAATGAATTAGCATAACTGGTGAACAAAAGGTATATAGGGTTTAGGAGGAAGTAAAGATGGAAAGAAAAGCAGAGCCTCTATTCAAGGATCCTCGAATACCATGTTATGAAGTTTGCATTTTATCCTGTTGGCAATGAGGGTCTTTTAAAATTTTTTTAAATGAAGGCTTTATATGATTAGACCAAATTTTTAAAAAGACTGCTCTCCCCCTCCCCCCGATAAAGGTAAAAGGGGTCAAATATTTGGTGAGAGAAGGAAATATAATTCAGTGGTGAACACACAGTGCAATATATATAATACATACTGTTGAATTGTACACTTGAAACTTATTGGATTTTGTTGATCAATGTCACCCAAATGATTTTTAATGAAAAACTAATTTGCAAAAAAAAAAAAAGTAATAAAAATAAAAAAATAAAAAGACTGCTCTGACAGATAAGAGGAGCATGAACCTCAAAGGGAAGAGTCTATAGTTACTGAAAAAATGGCAAATCATTGGTAAAGGCCTGAACTAAGGCAATATCAGCGGGAGCACAATGATACCTTGGACAATGAAGTGGATAATGGCATCAGTGATGAAGTTAAGGAAGAAAAGCAGGAGTAGTTTGGGGTATGGTGAACATGATGAATTTGCGTACCTGTTAGTTACATAGTCAGTATACCTACTAGGCAAGTGTTTCTTCATTTCCAAATATACAGGTTATATTTTATTATTTCTCTTTAAATTTTTTGCTTAACTGAATCAAAGTCAGAAAAAATAGTTTATATTTTCAATCTTCTGAAATTTGTTGAAACTTACTTATAGCCTAATATATAATTAAATTTTGTTCTGTGTGTGCATGCTTCAAAAAAGGAATAGTCCGCAGTTTGGAGTTGTGATGAGAATCTATTGGGTTAGTCTGATAGTGGAGTTGTCCAAATCATCTATATAGTTTGGTTTTGTTTTTGCCTCCTTAGTCTACTTGGATTAGGAGAGTGTTAAACTCTTCTAAAAAGGTAATCATTTTTTTTTTTAAATTTCTTCTTGTAGTTCCGTCCCTGTTTTGTTTTACATATTTTCAGGCTATGTTATTAAGTACATACAAATTTAAAATTGCTTTATGTTATTGATAAATCTTTTATCATTATAAAATGATCTCTTTTATTTCTATTAATGTTTTATTATTTAAACTTTATTTTGTTTCATGTTGCTAAAGTTACCCTGGTGTTCATTTAGCTATTACTTACATGTTATGTCTTTTCCATCCTTTTATGTTTTCAGTATCCTAATTTTTACTAGTACCTCTTTTAAATAGCATGTGATTACAATCTATTTTTTCTAGGAATTCTGATGATTTATTTATTTTACTTACCGCTCTTGACACATTATTAGTTTACATTTACTGTAACTACTAATATATTTGAGAACAAATGTATCTTCTTATTTTTTATTTTTTGTTTGATTGTCTTTTAGATTAATGGATTGAATCATTATTTCAAACTTTTTCTGCTACTAGTTCGGAATTTAACTACTCTGCTTCTATTATTTAATAATTATCTTAAAGCATGCAACATGCAAACTTGTTATTCAAAAACTTCAATTAATACCGCTACCGCCTTCCTGAATAAAATTAGAATCTCAGAACACTTTGCTCCTTTTATTTCCATTCCAACATTTGTTACTGAGCTATGAATTTTAATTCTCTCTGGTTTTATGAAAACCTATTGAATATTATTATAATTTTATACCTGTACTTTTAAAAAACTTATCCAGATATATGCTAGCTTATTTGCCCTTAATTACTTCTTTAATTACAGAACTTCCAAATCTGTGATAACTTTACTTTTACATCAAGTACATCTTTTAAAATTATCTTTATTGAATTTTCTAACCTCGATTTTCTAAAAACATTTTTAATTTCATTCTTAAAAGATATTTTCCTTGTACATAGGATGATAGGTTAGCAGTTATTTTATTTCAGCACATCAGGATATTACTCCACTATCTTCAGATGGCCATTGTTGCTGTAGAGAAGCTCAAAGTCTCACACTTAGAAGTGAATATCTTATTTTCCTTTAGCTACTTTCAAAGTCTCTTTGTCTTTGATGTTCTATGGCTTCAATACAATGTTTTTAGGTATAGAGTTTTATTTTACTTATAGTTTGGAATCTTAAATCTGTTGATTTGTTTGGTGTCTTTTGTTTAAGAGATTTTTATAAAATTCTCATCATTGGTTCCTCAAATAACACCTGTATTCTTTTCTATCTTCACTTAAGAATTTTTTCATTATGTCTTCCATGTCTCTTAACCTCTCTTCCAAATTTCCATTTTCTCAGTTTTGCTGCATTGGATTAT
Source organism: Pteropus alecto (assembly GCF_000325575.1). NCBI lineage: Eukaryota > Metazoa > Chordata > Mammalia > Chiroptera > Pteropodidae > Pteropus > Pteropus alecto. The sequence goes on along the minus strand of NW_006442512.1, from coordinate 8,399,290 downwards.
ACATAAATTCTTCTGAGCTAATTCAGTTAATTAATTCTTTCTTCAATTCTGATTAATATGCTAAACTCATTCATTGTGTTTGCTGTGTTTTTAATTACATTAATGTGGTTTTCATTTATAAATGTTTTGTGTAGTTCTTTTGTATACCTGTTATGCCACTACTTTTATACTTTCCCATTACTTAAAAATGTAGTAAGGCCTGTGTTTTATTTCTTTAAACAAAGTAATTATTTTATACTGCCTGTTATTTCTAATTGTGGTTTTAAGGGATTTTTCTCTCAAGGTATCTTGTTTCTGTGTATTCTTTGTTAATTTGAATTCTGTGATACTTGTTCTTTAAAAAATATTTATAAGAATACTTTGATGCCTAAGATGATGATTTCTTCCTCTAGAAAGATTTGTATCCACAGACAACTATTGGCATCAATGTCTAGGATCTCATTAATCTAAGTTCATGGCTCGAGATTTTATTTTATGCATCTAGGGGACGTGATTTTGAATTTAAAATCCACATAAGAATCCATCTTGCGATTATAGCTTTAAGTATGGTTTCCCATAACACCCCCACCCTACTCACTTCAAAAGCAATCTTTTTTGCACTCACTGGAGAGTAGAGTGGGGAGTAGATTAGGTTTACTTCTGCTTTACTCTTACCTTGTGGATATAGTTGTTTGAGTTCCAATTTCTTGGGGGAAGGGTTTGAGGTTCTGCACTTCTTGCCCAGAGATGCCATCAAAACTGAAGCTCAAATTTGCCTGTATCGGCAAATGCCCTCAAGGCAAAGGTTGCCTCATTGTACTGCTTTTGTATAAATTAGGAGTGATATTTTTAATATAAACACTTTATTGCTTTTGATAATATTTTTAGAATATTTCCTAGCATTTTCAACTGTTTGCACTGGAAGGGTTTTACAGAATATTTTGTCTATTATATGCCCAGAATCATATCTTTCTGATAGCCGAGTAGAAATTTAGATCTCAATCTCAGAATGGAGGCCAGACTTCAGGCTGAAGTTCTGTTAAGATAGCTTAGAGTGAGTATAAACAAAAACAAAGAAAATGCCAAATTTGAATTTACTCTTGAATGTAATGACTTATGGGGTTAGAGGGGAGAAAAAAAGCTCCTAAAGGAAAATAAATATAAATAGAGAGATATGTAGATTCAGAGTTGTGTTACAAAGATTAAAGGAATTATATACTTCAAAGAATATGAAGTGATCAAATGTTTCAAATATTAGCAGGACACAAGTTAAGACTGACAATATATATTGTTTTTGACAAGTTTAATATCATTAATGATTATAGCAAAAGCAAACATACAATTTGGGTTATAGGTTTTTACACATGAAGGGATGGTTAAAAGGTAGAGATCAGAAATAACAACTATTTGCTCAAAAGTATTGTTTATGATTAGAAAAGATAGTTATTTCTCTTGATTCTTTTGCAAAATATATTAGGAGTTTATACATTTTTCTCAATCTCTACTATCACCATTATTACCTCTCATATGGATTACTACAAACGTTCTACAATAGCTTCCTAACAGGCCAATGTGCTTCCTCTTTTGACCTTCTCTCATTCTTTTGAAATTTTTCAAATGTTCTTTAATAAGAGAAATCAGCTCTTGTTATTTTCCTGCTTAGAACACTTAATTGACTCACCTCTGTTTGTTAAACGAGCCTACAAGGTTCTGCAAGTTCTAGCTTGACCATATTCTTAACCATTTTCATCTTAATCATTATGTTTCAGAGGCAGATTTTCTTCCTGATCCTGCATGACAAGCTTTTTCTGGACCTTGGCCCTCTGACTTTCTAAGATGTTCTTTCTTTTACTCTTTTTGTGACTGATTTTCATCTTTTAGATTTTACCTCTTTAGAAAACCTGCTCTTGACTACCAGTTAGTAAAGCATCTCTCCTACTGTTAATTTTTAATCAATTAAAAATAAATAAATAACTGTAGTGTTTTTTTTTTTTACTTCCTGCATAGCACCACCATTTGTTCACAGCTTGTTTATGTAAGCTTATTAAAAAAGGAACTTAAAACTCTCCAGTCATTGCTGCATCCTCTGTATCCAACAAGTACTTAGAATTGTAGTTAGTGCCAAATCATTATTGAATGAATAAATGAATGCATAAATGAATAAATGAATGAATGACGTAAAAGAGTAAAGATGTCCATTATATCTTCAATATTCCTCCCATCAAGACCTGGTGGGTTCTATGTCTACTCTGTTAAATCTAGAATGGCTCTGTGATTACTTTGACCAATAGAATGTGGTAGAAATGGTGCTATGCAAATTTCTGCATACAGGCCAAAAAAGATAGTTTCACTTCCCATCTCTTGAAATATTGCAGGTGTCCTGAGCTGCATAATAAGTCCCACTATTGCGCTAGAGAGATCATGTGAAGAGTACCTGTGATTATAAGAGAAGGTAAGGGCAGAGCTAAACCCAGCCTTCAGCTGTCTCCACTAAGGTTTCAGGCACATGAAGCCATTCTGGACCTTTCAGACCAGACTAGTCACAAAGTAACATCAAGTTATCCAGATAATACCATAATCCACATGAAGCTAAAGAATAGCCTGCTTAAGCTCTGCTCAAATTATTGGCTCACTAGAGATGAGAAAACGTGACATAATAAAATGTGATTCTTTTGATCTTCTAGGTATTGGAGTAGTTTGTTACACAACAACAGATAACTGACACAGATGCCTTTTAGCCTTCAAAATTCAGCAGTTTGCTATTATAAGTGAAGTCTCTGAGGCAAAAAGACAAAGGAACAGGGAAATTGAGGGGACAGAGTTTAAGCGACAGACCGTGGGATCCAAGCTGGTTCTGGAAGAAAATTAATTCAAAAGAAAACTAATGAGGGAAGACAGTCAATGGATTGAATTACTAGGACAACTTGAAAACTTGAAAAACAAGTACACTGAGAATAATGGAGTCAGAAGACCAGAAAGTTACAGTCAATAAATAGAATTTTGCTGAAATTTAATATATCAGAAGTAGAGATCTTTGGATTCATTACAAGATCAGAGATAATACCATTGGAATAAAATGATAATGCAGAGTGGAGATTAATGATACTAGAGTCAAGTGTAAATAAGTTAAGTGAATACACACTTACTCTCAACTTATATTTGTATTTGTCTAACAAAACAAAGTATTTGCAACTGCTTATCTTTCTTCTTATAAATTTTGATTTAAATGGCAAAATTTATAAATGTAATTAATTGTACCTAACAGGGAAATATCCTAAAATATACATTTACTTTTTCTATGAATGATTTTCTGTGAGAATTCTTTGAATGTATCTGACCTATTCGATTACTTCAAATAATGGAGTTTTCAGATCCTCATTATATAGGAATGTGCCACACATGCAAATATACAAGACTCAGCCCACTCAATTATTAATGTTCTATAAAGACATCTGATAGTGCTAGGTTAAAATGCTTCAAACACTGTGTTTTCATTAAGTTCAATAGAGCCTAAACTAGAAATCATCTCACAATAAAGGTTTTTATTACAGCTATTTAAAAGATTGCCCAAACTACTTGGAATCCAGGTTAGTATAAAACTGAAAGCAACAAATGAACAAGACAAACAGAGACTCATGGACACAGACAATGATTTAGTGGTTAGCAGAAGGAAAGTTGGGGGAGGGGAGGTAGCTGGAGGTAAAGGGGATCAAATATATGGTGATGTAAAAAAAATTTATTTTAGATGGTAAGCACACAATGCAATATACGTATGATGTGTTATTGACCTGTACACTTGAAAACTATATATTAACTGATGTCACCCCAATAAATTTAATTTAAAAAGACTAAATAAATAAATAAGCTAGAGAATGTGAAACTGTGCTCATTATAATCCAATCAAGTTTGCCTATGGATAACTTCTCCTGTGATATTAATGAGTTCAGCATTTTGTTCTTTGGAATACATTATGACTAAATGTTGTACGGTGAGGACTTGGAATATGATGAAAGCTGTAGGTGTCAAAAAAGTTAGAGCTCATTATTTTGATATAATCAGTTTTTCATGGTGTAAAAGTTATTCAGTATGCTTTATTATACAATATTTGACTTTAAGAAACTGAAACAAATAAGAGAGAAAAAGTCCATTTATATGTGAAAGGCTTAAAAGTAAGATTGCTTAGGAGAAATAAATAAGCGCCTGTGTATGTTTCGTTCAATTAAAAAAATGATTCTAAAAATATACCATTATATTATACTGAATGTATTCACTTACCTTAAAAATCTCTGATTCAAAAGTTTGTCAAACTATCTTCCTAAATATATCCTGAAGGATTATGGTGATAATAATTATTATACACAAATTTTTATTATATTTTTTGATATTGATTAAATGCTAAGTATTATGTTAAGATATTCAGTTTATCTTTTTATAATAGTAATTCTTTTTTATAGAAGACACAGAGGCACAGAAAAATTAATCAAAGTCAGCCAGCTAAAAAGTAACAGAATAAGGTTCAAACAAGGCAATCTGTTTCAAGAATGTATATTCTTAATAACTTGCTTTTCAATTACAAATACTACCAATGTTTTACGATTTAGCTCTCTCTCTAAAGAGGATTTTGAAAATCTTGCCTTATTGGTTATTTAAAGTTATCAATTAAAATAAACATTGGTCTATTCACATTATCATTTTGAACTTACACACTTGAGTAGGTTAAAAGTAGAAATCATGTTTTGTGGGAAGTATAAAAGCATTGCAAAGCTGCTAGGTTGAAAAAATATATTTTTAATGATGGATTTCAAACCAGACTCAAATTGAAGTTCATATAGCAATATACTTCATGTAAATGAATTTTGGTATTACTCATATATTAATATATACAATAAGTGCATGTAGATGAGGTCTCTGGAGGTAAAAGTTTAACCTCTTGAAGTTATTGAAAATTTTGATTGGAATAAACTCGTTAACTAAAAGTGCTCAAAATTAATTCTTATTTTAGCATTTTCTATTCTTGTAACTGCTGGTTCCACATGTCTGGCAAGTGTTCTGAATGGGAGGAGAATGGTTTTAATGTTTAAATCCATATACAAATGTCTAACTTATTTGAAAAGAGTAATTCATAAAAACACTAGATCACAGATAAATTTGTACTAGTATTTCCTAATAAGGAGATCAGAGATAAGTTCACATGTTCTTTGGATGTTGTGTATGAATATAACTTTTCTCTATTTCTTAAAAACAATTGCCAAATTCTGATGAGCACCAAAACTCTAAGCAAAGTAACACTGTTGATTTAAAAATAATAATAAAAATCTTTAAATATGAAAAAATCTTCAAACTAATTAAAATATTAATATAACCCATTTTTAAGTCTTTAAGGTAATATGAGGCTATAGATATTAAATATGCATAGGGCTATCTTCAACTTATTTATAGTTAAAAGAGGACAATGCTTGCTTGTTTAGAGAACTTCAGAATAAGTATGATTATAATTATTTAACCCTTAGAGGATACACTGCTTAGCATGTACACATTAGGGTCATTTCTTCTCAATTCAAATGCTTGTCCAATAAAACACTCATTGGCTTTTTGCTGTTTTTTTATGGAAAGACACCTAGGAAAATTGCACTCAATAATAATTTTTAAAAAATCCAACACTTGGATGAGAAAATCTGGGAGTTGGCATGTTAATAAATAAAATTCTTGCATTGTTCAATAAAAACAGCGAAACAGATAGATTTAGCGTATGAAAACTTTTCTTTCTATCTCTGTTTCTTTTTCTGAGTTTATGTGTTTTTCTCTCAAGTCTTTTCATTGATCTTGTACTTACATCCATCTTAATGGGAAGGAAAATGAAATTTCAAGAAATAAATGTGAGTTACCTGTTTACCAAGGAACACTAAACATATCTGAACCCAGACTCATTTATCCTCAAAATGTTAACTGTTTAAACTTTACTATGAGATTTTTCTAAGCATTATGTTACTATTTGGATATAGGTTCAAAAGATCCATATTTAATTTGTATCAATGAAGAACATAAATATTTAGAGATAATATTTAGAGATAAATTTAAAAAGAATTGTTAAATGTTATTGTGGCTCCAATATACAATTAAGGTATAGGAATAAGAAATATTGATTTATAGATGTGACTTAGGGATTCCTCCAGCAAATGCAATTCCTACCGGGAATGTTTAGAAAAAAGATGAGGCCTTGGGAATAGAAAAATGAAGTAAGCAGAAGGCAAGGTAAGAAGAAATGTTTTATGCATATGTATTTTGGCAAACATAAAAGAAAAAGGAAAAGTTAAGGTACTCAATAGAGTAGAAGTTCTGCATTTTTAAGGATGGAGAGGTAAGTGATACAGTGAAGATGTGGATATTTTCCTTGAGTGTGATGGAAAGAGAAGGGAATAGATTAATAATACCAATGTACCATTGTTGTAGAAATTAAACAAAAACTATATCAAATTTTTTTTCACCCATCAATAGAGAATGGCTATTTCTTTATCTCTAGAATCAATGGTAGCATTTGGTGTGACTTTATAATTTGAATCAGAAGGTAAAAAAACAAACAACAAAAAAAATCCAGCTTAGCAGTTGGTTAAAGGTCCAGGCTAAAACTTGCTTTTAGGTATATAATCTGTAATACAAGAAAACAAATTTACAAATAATTTTTGAGAATATAAGCAAGGTTGATACTAAAAAGTCTCTATCATATCAGTTAATAAGTATAATGTCATTAATTTAGTATATTATATTTAATGCATTGTCTTTATTGCTTTGTTTAATGGCTATTGAGATCTTCCATTTATTCATTCATTTTCTTAGTTGCCTAATATAATTTTTATTCTCATATTTTGCTGAAAATTATTCTCCCAGAATGGAGTTTTCAAGGATATTACTTTAAAGTTAAGAAGGAATTATACTTTTCTTATTCATCTGTTCTTTAAGATTGTGTGCCATTGTTGAATCTAATGTGTAGATAGTTAAGAATTGATTCTAATTTTAATAAGTTTAGATCTTAGAATATGCACAAACTATTGCTTTATATCTTTCAGACTTCATCTCATTAGAATTTAAGATAGAAGACAACGTAGATTATCCAAATTATGTAACTAGGGACATGGGGACCAAATTCTCAATATTTTATAAGTTTTGTTTAATAAAATGAAATATTAAGATTAAGAAGACCACATGTCATGTTTATTAACAAGCTACCAAAAAGTAAAAATTAACTCAAGAACTTTTATATAGAAAAAATGTCAATTTTCAATTTTCCTCCTCAGAAAGTAGTCAGGCTAGAGTCCAAGACCATCATGTTTTGCTTGAAGGATAATTTTAAATGTCTCTGAAAATGTTCAATGGAAGAGGTTGAAATTATAAGTTAAATTTATAATATTTTCTTCCTTTCATAAGGATATACAAATATTTAAAAAAAAAAAACAGAAACAGAGAGACTGCTTATTTTCTTTGTTGATAGTATTATAATTAGAAAACCCATTTATTTTATTTCTGCCAATGCTTCTACATTCAAATATGAAAAGTTATTTGATAATAGCTCCAATAAAGTAAAACATGAAGCTACATTGGTCTACCAAAAATATATTTAACATGTTCCATTTACACCTAGAAGGCCATTCTACATAGCCATTTTATACATTGATTGCTCTAATTAAGTCATAGTATTTTACTTAAAAAATAGATGCCTACTTTGACACATATAATATAAATTCATTCAGCTTTTACAAATTGATTATATAGATAATATAGAGCATTAACATAATAGTAAACTTAGTAGATACAGAAATTTTCAGGAATAAAGAGGGAACTCAGAAAAAGAATTATTCTTGAAAATCTTGCTATAAAATTGTAAAGCCTAATCTTAGCCCAAAATGTAGATGATGTGTTGCTTTAGTCTTGGCAGTAATGAGTTATAAAAATGGACTCCATCTTCAAAAATATTAAAGAGTAGAAGTTACATCATTTTCAGTGATATATTTAGTGTATACTTTAGTTATTTTTTTGAAGTTTGAAAACATTATGTATGTGCTATGCATTTATACATAAAATATTTTCAATAAAAAAAGCAAGAAAACAAAACTAAAATGATAATAGTTCCAGTGGTTTCAAAATTGTATCATATAATAGAGATCACATTCTTTTAATTAACTCATTTTCCTTATAACAAAGATAAACACTCTGATGAAAAGACTGTTAAGAACCACTCATACAAAGAAAAATATTTTATTAGTATATCACTATAATTTAGTATCAAAAAAATGGGCTTCTTCATTTACTTTAAGGAAAATATTTTGCATAAATGCTAATAGTTAAGAAATACATTGTATATGTTTATGTAAAAATGGGAGATATAAGTAGTAATTTACACAGCCATGTATTATTATGCTATTGGCATTAATTACAGGAACATTTAGTGGATGCTTTCAGGATATACTTCAAAATACCCAATAACTACCTTAAAAAACACATATCACTTCATTATATTTCACATAGTGGTAATGGCAGAAGAAGCAAAGCATTTTTATTTTGTTGTAAATTCTTGTATGTCAAGTAACTGTAAATCTGGGAATTATATTTGGTAATAGAGAAAGAAATATTTTTACTGTTTCTATCAAGTCGTAATTCTTCATTTGCAAACATTGAGAAAATATTACAGAAGCCCTATTTAAAAAAAGCTGAATATTTCCTGAATACTGACTTGGAGATGCAAGATAATATTTATATCTCTACTTGCACATATCGGGATTATTTTGGTAACCGTATATTTATATTAAATACTTAGTTTGCAAAATAGGTCCTTTTCTATACTTTCTGTAAATGTAAACACAGTTGGGTTAGTATTCAACTTTGTAAAAATGTCTATGTCTCAAATTCTGAAAAATTCTTTATTATGTTTTTTTAAGAAACAGCACATATTATATTAATAGTGAGGAATTGTGAATATCTATTAATAGTGAGGAATTGTGAGAAGCACTATAGTAAGATATATTTTCTAACTTTCAAGAAACTTCAAGAGACTGAACTAGCAGATAAAAAATAAAAAGTTATATATCCTTTTAAATACTACTATATGCAAATCAGTGTGTCAGGCACTGTGAGAAATAAGACAAAGTCCTTATCCTCACAGAGCTTGTGGTCCACTTGGAGAAGAAAAGGCATAAATATGTGAACATTTAAATAACATAATAAATAAGTTCAATAGAGTATAAGAAATTCCAGGTGGTAGGTGTGAAATGAATAGCTTAAATATTAATGTTCTCAGTTTTCACAGGAGGATAGCATAATTGTGGGTTAGAATGATCTAAGTTTTCATGAGCTAATTTTTAAACAATCTTTTAAGTGCACAAATAAGATTGGAGAGAAAAAATTGCAAGAAATTAACATTTACTGTGGAAAGATGCTGGGACTGAAAAATCAAGTCATTGTACTCTGCTTGAGTCTGCATTTTCACTTAAAATATCCGGGCCTCAGTTAACTGAAAGACTTGAGCTGACTGTAGAAGTGATTGATTCTCCAAACGAAATGAGAGAGGTAGCAAGCTGAAATGCATGATAACAGTTATGAATAGGGTAAAATTTTCAGTTTCAGAAGTTGAGTAATTTGTGATATGTATAGAACCAGATTTATGCATCCAATCATTTATTCAGAAGTATTTAAACATCACCTAATTAGTAAATCCTCTTTTAGACAATGTATTTCAGAGTTATGTCAGACACAAGTTCTGCTCTCAGAATTTAAAAATTTTCCTCAGTAGATAAGATATATATATTAGTGACTATAATACAAGACATCATGTGGTACAAGTGCTAACATGAAAAAAAAAAAATAGAATAACCATGTAATTTATCTTCTAAACTTTGTAGAAAAAGTCTATAAATTATCAAAATTTTATACTTTTAAAAATACTTATTTATTGACTGACAAATTAGTTTCAATCTATCAGTGAAGCTAAAAATTAGTTCCTTTTAAAAAATAATTCTAAAACGTTTTAAAAAGTAAACTATAGGATATATCCCCATGTACTCATAGAGAAATATTTTTAAAATTATATTAATTAAAGGAATATTACAAATAAAATAAACAATAGTTTTTAAGTACATAATCATGTAATACAGTCCAATTCTTAACTTTCTATAATACTGTCATTAATATTTTTCTGATAAATGTATTTTTCCAATATGACCATATTATTTTTAATATTTTCACAAATTCTCTATAATTTTCTTCCATTTTTTTATGATTAATAAATTTGAATTAATGTAATCCTCAGTTGACTTTTCTCCTACAACCAGAATTTTCTATTAAGAAAATAATATTTTTAAATATGTTTCCAGAGGAGAAATATCAAAAGATTCCTACCAAAATGTCATTGAAGATTTGTAGTGTGGTTAAGCCACATAATATTTTGGAAAAATGTCTACTTTCTTAAGGGTACCCTCTTCCCCTCCCAGACATGTTGCTACCCAAAATAACATGTGCTAGTAACAAAAATTCTATGCACTTATAAAGAAAACCAGAACGCAGAGGAAAAGCCAATCTCAAGTTAAGAAACAGAAAATGGCATCTCTCTTGAAAATGAGCAAACCTTTACTTGAATCATTTACCCTGGAGCTAAAAAAGTGTTGGGCATCAGTGATTCTGTTTTCAATTTTCCAAGAGTGGTACCACATATTGACTATGAAATAACACAGGGTGAAGTCAAGGAATACCTTAAAGAATCTTACTTTATTTTAGTAATCAGGTATTTGAGTGAAAAGGGAGACACATTCAATGTAAGAAATACATATTTCATTAACTTGTCCTAACGCCTGCTGTTATCCACCTTATGGAGTCACCATTAGCTACCTGCAATTGTGACATTTTTCTAAAAAAGAAAATGACTTCATGCCTTCTTGGGTTTCACAGATTGTTCCACAGATGTGATCCGTCAAGAGATAACCTTCTGAGTACTACCTCTACCTACTAAGAAGCATCACTATTTTTTGTTAGCTTTGACAGCCAGAGGAAGTTTGCTGGAATGTCATATTCCAAGTGAGTATTAGTATACTACAGTACTCACAAATCACTATTTTTATTTTATGATGTTGGCACTTGGCACAGATACAAAGTAACAGATAGAATAGAGATATCAATTGTTTTCCATTCAAGAACAGTGTTATGTACAGAACTCAATTATGCACAAAAGGATACAGAATCCCTTTGTACAAATTTTATCAGCTACCTCTACATCTGTGCCTTTATTATTTGTATCATCAAAGCTTTTAAAAGGATTCTTTCTGAGATTAAGCTACTCCCACTAATTATAAAGCACAGGGGTGTTTTGCTCAACATTAATGACCACACAAAATGGAAGAACAATATCAAAGGCTGACAACCTGAGCATCTGCCAACACTGATCCTAGAATATCCCAAGCACATTCCCTGAAAATACTGGTGTAAAATTTTATTTCTGATTCTAATCTACAGGATGATTAAATTCATGATTAACTTTACCAGATATGAGATAGTCTTAAATAGGCAATTGAGAAAATTTCCAAAGAGAAATTTAAGAAAATTAAAGGTTCAAAAGAAATCGTCTACCCCAAAAAGCACAACTATTTTAGCCATGCTATCTTAGTTTTCTTCCAAACATAATGGCAAATCGTTGTCTGAAAGCATCCGTGTGGCAAGCGATAGTTGATTTCCTACGACTGATTTAATTATTAAAGCCGGTAGTACTGAGTAACTTCTCTACATTTCTTAGTATAATCTGTCAAGAGTGTCTGATTTTCTATCAGAAGTTACTTGAAAGCATTGGTTAAGAATGTTTATTGATTTCTGGGACCATTCTAGAAGAACTTTATGACTCTTAAAGACAACTTCTCACATTTACTCAAGTGGCCTTAGTTTGATTTCAAGCCATTACAGTGATGTTTATAACTTGGTTCCAGTTTATCTATTCACCTAATAATCATCTATCTACCTACCTACCTACCTACATACATACATACCTATCTACTTATCTTTAATAGATTCATAATAGTAAAATAATAAAATATCTGACATACAATCTGCATTTGACTCAACTTATTTTAAGAAATTTATTCACAGAAAGCTTATTTGAACTACTATTCTCAAATAACAGTTCTCTCATAGAAGTACCAACATGCTCAAGGTGAATTTTCGGAAAAAGATTGGTCAAGTAAACAAGGCTGAATTCCTCACTGCTAATTTGTAAGTCTCTGTGATGAGTTATTCCTCCTATTACTATTATGGCAAAGTCACAAAATATTTTTGTGCTCTGTCCTGCCAAGATGTAACTGAGAATTTTGACATAAAAATGTCTAAGGTAAAAATGTTATTATCTACTATGTTCACAATGTCCACAAGGCCTATTCTTTGTCAGGAATCATGGAGCAGATTAAGAGATTCTTCTATGCAGATCGGCACAAAGTCTATGTTCTGAGTGTTACACAGTACAGATGCAGCAATGTGACACTCACCATACTGATACATTGAGAAGGAATTACCTGGATAATCTTTAAACAGAAAACCATTTTAAGGAGCAACATTAATATATGTGAAAGTTTTTGTTTAATTAATCTCCTAAATATGCATAAGATTCCCAAAAGTGTTAGAATGAGAACTCTGATAATTAAGGAATATGAATGCCAGTGACATTTACTAAGTTCCTACTATGTGCTAGACATTTTAACCTAGATTGAGTGAAGTCAAAATATAGTAATAAAATGTCATAAGGGCATTAAAAAAGGACTTCTCCTTACTGATAAATTATTATATCTTGTAAAGTAAGAAAAATATGTCTGTAGAACTCAAATGATGTTGAGATAGAATACTTTGGGGTGTGTATGTAGGTATGTATGTTATAAACATGGTAGTTATTTAGGTCAATTATGGAGTGTGATGGTGAGAGGAACAATAAATAATAGTACTGAAATTAATATAATTAATATAATATTATGTTATATATTATAAAATATAGTAGTAGAGAGTACAAAACGTCATTGAGAAGGAATAGAGGCCAGAGTAGACAGAACTAAAAAGTTAATTCTGATATTATGTGGGAGCTGAGGATAAGTCATGGTGATGGACACAGATAAGAGAAGAAGCTTGAGACAAAGGTCTCAGCTTTAAAAGCAGAAATCAGACTAAATTTATTCAATAAATCACCTATTGAATTTTTTAAACATGATTATAACATTCCAACCAACTCTCTAAAATAATCAGTCTAAGAATATACTTTATAGCCCTTCAGAAAAAAAGTAAAATACTGTCAACACAGCATTATAGCCAGCAAGAGGATAATCACCAAGAATTTAAAACACAGAAGCAGTTATGATAATTATGATAAATAAAGAGAAATTATATTAGTTCAAAACTAATTTTGAAAGGAAAAACAGAATATTAAGTTTTAAAACAAGAATTAAAACAAATTGGCATCAAAAGGATATCAAGCATTCAAAGGATACAAGCTGAGAATCAATAAACTGAAATCAATAAGTTCATTCCTTCAAACATTCCCAGTCTCCCACCTTTGTCACCACTTATTCTAAACACTTGTTCTCTTTTATTTCCCTTCCTCTGACCATAATCGTGAAAATAGAATGACAGGGAGAAAACGAGGGAGGACAAACTAAAGAGCTCACTATCAGTAAGGCCTTCTGTTCTCTAACCTGGTCACCATACTCTCCCCATTCACATCAATTTATATCCCTCCATCTGTCCACTACCTTGAAATTTCTCATGTCTACTCATGCCACCCTTATATCCTAATGTTCTAGGTGTTTTCCTGTTCTTTACTCTTATTCTTTTGCTCATAACCCTCACCTCCCAATCTCTCAGTGAAATTTACAATTTCAGCAAGAAGACCATATTAGCATAAGAGTAAGGAGGAAATGTGGAGGCACAGTTCCAAATAAGCATAAAAAGGATAAATATAAATCTTAACAATGCCAAAAGCAAGTAATAATTTCATTATAAGTTATGTGTATTGACTTACTGTAGCTCCAATGAATGTTGGTCTTAAGTGATATTTTCTAACTCTGTTCAAAGAGAGAATATATTTCAATTTTTATGACATATTCTCACTACTGGCATAATGTAGATGGCATTTTAACATGGCACTAATTACCAAAGCCATATAGGAGTGTGAGAGAAGGATTGTCTTTTGTTCTCTTTCTGAAGGGTTTACTATTGTGTTCTCAGATTCATAATGAGAGAATTGTGCTGTTTATTTCATAAATTATGAAGAATAGGATTACAAAACTAAGGCCAAATTAAAAAAAAAACAATAATTGAGGATTTATATTTATCATATGAAATAATAGGAAAAAAGAGTTGATTGAAAAAAAAATCAAGTAAAGTAGTAATTCTGACTCTACAACTCAGACAGTTGCTGCCATAAAGTCTAATTTGAACATAAGCAACTTAATAGAAACTGAGATACCAGGGAAGCAAAGGTTAGATTCTGACATGCTGGCTGATAGAAAGGCTGCTGATGCTGTGTGTGGTGACAGCAGTGTTTCAGTTTTCAAAAGATCCAGTGTAGCATTTGACACCAGGGTAAGCATATTATGGATGGGAAGAAGCTAAAGAGTAGCAGAAATACTCACAGAAAACTAAATATTAATGAAGAGAATGAGTAGGTACAGACTTCATATATGCTAGCAAGAATGCCATATGTAAGCTGGAAAGAGGAATGGATGGAGCAGAGCTTTAAAAAAATTCAGGAAGATGTGATTTACTTATCTCTCTTCACAGGTAGAAATGAAATTCATGTTCCATAATGATTTTGCCAGTAAAAAAGGAGACACATTTCAGAAAAAATCCCTTTAGAAGAGTGATTTTCAACTTTATCTCCACCACAACACTTGGATAATACTCTTATGCCCAACAAAATCTCAAGTACTCTCAGATTAGGAGTGAGAATTATAAAATGCTACATGCTATATGCAGTTCCTGGACTGATAGCATTAACTTCACCCCTCATTTTAAAGAAAGTATATCCAAGGCATAGCTTCAAATTTACTCTCATTTCTTTAAGTTTATATTTAAAAAGCAAATCTAAGTAATGAATATTACTATTTTATACTATTAGGAAATTACTCATCACATGCACCTATAATTCCCTGCTCTGTTTTAACATTTTTTTTTTAAATCTGTTCATACAGCTCTCTGACTTCCAATGTCATCACAAAATGATATTCTGTGTCCACATAGTTTTCTCTAATTCTACTAGCAGCTCTTAGTGGCTTTTTACATCTATATGGGTAAAACATACTTTCTTGTAAGTATTTCTTACTTACAAGAAAAAATTTTAAATGGAACTTCCGTGAAATACCAGGACAGAATTGTTGCAGTGAAATAAAATCACACTTATGAAGACAATAAAACTGACATGCCTGGAAAAAATAATTTCTTACTAGTAAATGAACTAAAGGTAAATAAAATACAAGGTGGAAAGCTTATATTTTTTAATATTGGCAATTGACAAAAAGTGACACATTTCATTTCGACGTGGCTAGAATTACATAATGTTAGCAGCATGATGGGAGAGACTAAATATAACATTATCTTAGTTTGTTAGCTATAGCTACTCAAAACACATCCAGTTAACTCCTGAGTGTGCCAATGGGAGAGTAAAAGATACAGATAATATAAATAATGGATTGCCTCTTCTTTCAAAATAGCTTCCATTTATATTGCATTTTATGAGAGGCAGAACTACATACAGGCACTTAAACATGCTCCATATAATTAGCTACCTAGAACCACACCAGGTAGCAGAGGAGAAAGGTGGCAGAAACCACAAATAGTGACTCATCAAGTGGATCATGAATATTTCATAAAATCACAGAGTTCTCAGAGTTGGAAGAAAACATTAACAGTCAGCCATTCAACAACCCACTTAGTACCAAAATTCCTGCTACTATTTCCTAACATTCTATTTTTCTATTTCGTGAAACTAAAACTACAGCTCCTAATTTGGTATATATGACAAAATATTTGCCTTGCTCTATCTTATGTAAGGCGGCCTATTATAAAAGATCATTCTTTTCTATAATATAGTATAGTTAAGAGCCCTCAGGTTCAAATTAAGACTTTACACTTCCTAGACATATGATCTTGAAATATGTAAACTTAAATTCTCCTAGGCTTCCATTTTCACACCTGTGCAGTGAGAACTATAATAGTGCTTAATTCATAAGTTTGTTTTGCAAATTAAATGAGATAGCACATATTAAGCATTTAATGGAGTCCCTTGCCTGCTTTTGTTAGTTATTGGAAAGGTTCTGCAGAGCACTAGTCCTGAGAGAACATAAACTTCATGAGAACAGGGACTTGTCCAGGTTTGTTTACTGTGGTAATTCAAGTATTTCTAAACATCTCTTGAATAAATTAAATGACGTAAAAATGTTTCGTTGTAAAATTTGTTTGGAATATGCTGCAAGTTCTATTCTCCTCTTGGGAATCCTTACTATCCTTTAACAATCCATGCTATGCTGAGAAGTACTATAAACAGGTACAGGTAATGAAATCTGTTGACATTTGTTAAGCATTTTCCAAAAATTTTAAGTACTTTTATTTTTGAATTTCTGTTGATGTCAAGAGTTGCCTGCAATGAACATTGGAAAATGATGTCTTCAAAATGTTTTATATATATATAAAAAAATATCAAAAATTTAAAATAATTTCTAGTAAGGATACTAGATACAAATAGATAATAAAATCAACTTTTATTTGTAAATTATATCAAATTTTACTTTATTATGTATAGTAATATACTTAATAATTTAATTAAATGCTAGAGGAGGTATTAAAAAATCAAGCTTCTAGTTATTGTCTTATTTCATATATGAAATCAAACACATGCGCTCGCGTGCACACACACACACACACACACATACACACACACACACACAGACACAAGACGGAGCCAGAAAATACAGGAGCAAGAGGTTGTTGATCACTTCTGTCAAAGTTTATGAGATTATGACTACAAATATCAGAGCACGCATTCTGAATTAGGCTGTATGCTCGGTAAGTTTTTCTGGCTACCATCTGGTCCTTCAATCTGAACTAAGTAGTGTTAATATATTTAACTTGTCTTATTGAGGTCATATAGCCAGACTGTTTTATAATGAATGCATTATAATGAATGCACTTCTGTTCTGTCCTTTAATATTTCTATTTAAAGTTCTTTTGAAATGTCACATCCTTCGGTAGAAATTTCAGGATAGAGAATAATAATAGGGAAGACATCTTATTCTTTAGAAAGGTCATCTCTTGAGAATTATTTAAATCCTTCATAAAATGTAAAGAAGATCTTATAGTTTCTCAGAAAGAAAAGAAACAGTATTTTCATCTTGGTACTTAGAAAATATATTTTTTTTAAGTATCAACTTGTCCAGACTATTTATCAAAAACAACAACAACAACAACAAAAAAACCACTCGTCAAATAGCAACAGTAGCCATCACTCAATAATTTACCTTAATAGTCTTTAATATGTCCTTTCTTTTCTCATTTATGTGCTAAGTTCAAAGCAGCACAGTTTAGTCATCTATGGCTTTAATATTTAAATTATTTGGAAATTTTACATCCAGTAAATTCTGCAAACAAACATTTTTTTCATAAAAAATAAATGACATCTCTATCTCAGTGTTTTCTTCCTATGAGAGAATAATTACTTACGGCTCCATTTTTTGTTACAATGACATGCTACAAAATAATTTACTAATAATATAATACTATAGTAGCTGGTGGCAATAATTTAAACTTGAATTTATCACACATTACAACAGTGTGCTGTGCAAAGATTTTTATTTGTAAAATGATTTTCACTCTTGAAGAGAATATTCTATCATATCATTCTCATCATTTATTTGTTCATTTTTCATATAGCTAGATAGAAAACCTGAGTTCTCCAGCAACCATATACTTATCTGTACTTTTCTAAAAGCTACTATGTTGAACATAGCTATGTAAATTGTGTCATTTTGATATGTCCGAGAAATTAAATTTTGAGCTCAGCTATAAGAAATGAATTGTGAGATGAAAATAACTTCCAGAATTGTCCTATGATTCCTGAGCCATGCATAAAATTGATTAATGACACAGCAATACGCCTTGACTAATACAACGACTTCCATATTTAATATTGACATGGGGAAATGGATGACATGAAAACATTTTTAACCAAATGTCCTGAAATTGTATACCTCTTTTGTCCATAACTGAATTACTCATTTGAGCTTTACTTGTCTCTTTAGTTATTTATTGTGGATATGTATATATCTACATATATTTGGAAAGTCACCTCTGATGAAAAAGATGTTAATAGGTTATTAGAAAAAGATAAAGATATTTTATTTCCCTAGTGACATGATGATGTAATGCATTTGTTTAATAAACTAGCATTGTTTATTACACATATTTTCAAGTTTTATCTCAGTTATCCATAAATGGATGAAAATTATTCAAAAACACCTAAAAACTATCCCCTTTATAAACATTTTACTTCCAAAAGGTTCTTTCACTACCTAGTTAGGTTCTCATCATAAAATACTTCATTATGAAATTGAATAATCAATTTTAAACCCTACACATTTAAATCACTGTTAATCAATTCATTTGTGTTTTATCTTCCCGCTTTAAAAACCTGTATAGTAAAAGTAAAGAATTTAGCCTTGCCCAAAGAGAAATCTGACCTTCACTCTCAGCATCTGTGAGGAATTGATGTTATACCAGATAAAAAGGTCTTTGTTTGTGGTGGGAGCTGGCCATGCCTGAGAGTCTTAGATTGGTCATACCAGAAAGAACAATCATGTAATTTAGGGTGGGGGCTTTGGGTCACATAGTTTTAGTTGACCTGAGACTGAGTTCAACTATGGGGGCAATCATTCAGTCAGTCGTGTGTATGTAATGGAACCTCAATAAAATCTCTAAACACTGAAGTTTGGATGAGTTTCCCTGGTTGGTAATACCCCATGTATATTGTCACACATCAATCTGGGAGGGTTATGCATGATGGTTCCCTGGGGAAACAATGAAAGTTTCACATCTGAAACCCTCTGTGTCTCCTACTCTGGCTGATTTTAATCTCTTTTCCCTGTAATACACTATAACTTTGAATATGGTAGCTTCTAGCTACGAGTCCTTCTAGCAAATTATTGAATCTAAGGGAAGTTTTGGCGACCCGTTGAATCAATTCTTGCATTTGGTATCAGAAATTAAGACAGTCTGCAAAGAATTGATTCCTCAAACTCTGCAGATTGCCTAACTCCCAGGAGAAGTACTTAGATGACATATTAGCTAAGAAGTAAATACACACAGACACACAAACAACACTCAACTACATGACACAGAAACTCAGTCCAAACATAAAAATGAACATTAATAGACCAAACTACAGATTAGCAAATATATTTCAATAACTTACTCTAAATGCCATGTGTGCTTCCTCTCATGGTTCTTGCACTATAAATAGATTTGAATAGTTAATTCAAGTTTAGGTTCAAAACAACCTTAAATATAAAGTCTTTAGCTCTGAAAGTATTAAGGCATTAATTTTATGCCTTGATGCAAAAGAAATAACCTTATGACATAGTAGAAAATGCAATTAAGTATAACTCCCTGTAATCTTTTTAATTTTTTAAACGTTTCTTTAATAAATTCTCTTCAGGCATCATTTTCAGACCTTGCCTCATTATAGTATTATTCTTGTGGGTATATCCACATTTGTCAACATCACTGACTTTATTAAAATAAAATATCTGGAATTCCTAAATCCAAATTTAGCTTGTATAGTGTGGAACAAACCATAATTTCTGAAATTTAATCAGAGTAGAATAACATTTCCCTAATCAAACAGAGAAGATAGACATGGTGATGAAGATCATTTTATGAAAAGAATCTGAGGCAACATTAATTAGGTTTGGAATTTTAAAGTAAAATAAAACCAAAAAAATCTATTACTCTGTTTTCATTTATATTTTACTACATCATCATCTACTTCCAACAACTTTGATCAAATCATGTTCATCAGAACCAACTAGGTTTTTTTTGTTTGTTAGTTTAGTTTAGTTTTCTTTTAGTGTGTATGTGTGCCAGATCCTAATCCAAGATATTCTAAACAGGCAGATTGGGTAGGATCTTGGGCTTCTGCATTTTCACATTCTCAGAGTTTAAGATTTACCAATCAACTAAATTAAAAGTTTTTTGAGGACTGGACCTAGCACACTGCTTTGCATTAAATAAATTTTTGTGAAATTTAGATTAATTGCATTCTAAAAATTAAACTTTTCAACATTGTACCATTTAACTGAGATTGCTAAATTTTTGTGATTTTGTCAGATAATATATATTTTGAGATAATTTCTATGACAATTGCTTTTGCTTAACAGTATCTTTTGCTGAATTCATTATAAAAAATGAATTCTTATCTGTTGCTCTGAATGTTTTAATTAATTTGACAATATTTAAATTAGAAGGCTTTTTTTTGCAGAATCTTCAACATAATTTTACAAATGTGAAAATTTAGTTCTTCACATATTTTAAAGTAAGGGAAGAATAGGTACAAGGAAACTGCTATACAACATTTTAATGTAACAACAAATGTTTGTGTTTGTTTTATTAATATAAAAGTATCCTTTAAATTATTCATATAAGAATATAAGAATTTGAAACATAAATTAGAATTAGAGAAAGTTAAAGCAAACTTCTTGAATTCTAATATGCTTCATACAAAAATGAAGTGTTTAATTCAATTGGTTAGAAAAAAATGGGGATGCCATATTATTTTTTCACACTAAAAAAACTAGTCTATGGTCAGTATCTATTCACTTCTAAGCCAGTGGTCAATGTCTTAATCATATGTGCCATTAGTCATAGGAGCAAGAAAATAGCAAGAATATACAAATAATTTTGTAAAGTTATTAAGTGGTATTCTGAGAGTGCTGAAACAGTAGTATTGTTTTCACGAGTTTTAGGAAAAGCTTTTTATTCTCTAAGTTTTGCCATTATTTTAAAAGAACACCAAATTTCTACTGATAGAACATTATATTATTACATTATTATTATTTTAAATCTCTTTGGGTTCAACATTCTTCATATTCAAAATGCAAAAGGAATTTAAAATATTTGTTGTATTCATAAATATTACTTGTGAAATTCATTATAATGGAAAGAAATAAAGTAGATAAGTTCTAAATATAAAAATACCAATATCATAAAAAATCAACCCTGCTGTGAACACCCCAAATTCAAAAGCATATGAATGAAAATGTTTTGTATATATCTCATCTTTATCAGGAAAATTATGATTTTATCATTTAAGGGTTATGAATCCCTATTAAATATCACTCAAAAGAATAGGAACCAAGAGTGAGAAATTTAGAAAAAAAAGTCAGAGAAAAAAAAAGTTATTTTTAAAAAGCCCTCAGTAAAAAAATAAATAAATAAAATGAAATATCATAAGGCTTAGAAAATAATTTCTTTGTCTAGGAAGAGTGAGAAAACCAAGTCATTTGTAAGAAAGGTGGAGCTCATGAAGCTATTTTGGGAGACCTGGGGTTATATAAACATGTATACCTGAAAAAAATTTAGAAATATATTACCCAACACATTTAATAAAACTGAGCAGGTTAAACAAAGATTGCATGAACTTTGTTCGATCTTAAAGCTGCAAAATCAAGCTCTTCTACATTTCTGAATCCAGTAAGAGAATGAGAAGGTGGAAACCAATAGCACTGAACCATAAAATGAGAAAGAATTATGGAAGATCAGATACTCATACAAAATTCCTTTTAGTATAGATAGTCTCTGCAAAATAAAATTAATTAAAATAATTCTTTAAACTTCCCAAAAGAGACTTTGAAATTTAATAATTGTGAATAATAACTAGGATCTAATTATCCACTACCAACTATCACAAATTAAACATGTGTATGATATCACTTACATGATTTTAACTAGTAGGTTGACTTTATATTATCTCAAGGTTTATAAAATGGATAATGAATTTAATACCTTCATTCATAACGTTGATCTCACTTGTCCTGTATTTCCTATACAATTTTAAATTGGTTAACTATAAATTGTTGTACCATGGGAGAGTTCAGGAACCTAACTCTCCCAGTAGGAAAGAGTCTACTGTTTATTAAATTACTTGTCAGTAAAATAATTGAGTAGAATAGAAATACAGAATGAAATGTAGTGGATGAAAATACTATCTCAGGCATAAGCTAATTATCATTACCTTTTTATTCACCAGATCAAATAAAATTCTTGAAATTTTTGTTCAAATTTTAAAAATGGCATTTTGAAATATGATTTAAGTATAGACCGCAGAATCAGAAGGCCAATTTCTATTATTACCATAGCAAGTAAAAAAATAAATTGCTGCAATGCAGTCCATCTATTTTGAACTACAGTGTTAACAAAGGCAGTAGCTAGTATCTTCAGTAAAAAAAGAAAATTGATCATTGAAATCATAAGCATTATTGGAAAACCAATACTTACAGGTAGTTACATAGCAGGATATTTGATTTTTTTAAAAGAAATCATTAAGGTCAAGTATTTAGAATGTTTTGTTGAAATTACAGATTTATAATTGACAAAACGGGCACAAAATCACTTGATTCTTAAGCTGATGTGACCTCTCAAAAAACATCATTTTTTCTTTTATTTTTTTCTTTTTTTGCAGTATAATTGGAATGTAGAAACCATTTTTTTTTTTTTTTGGCTATTTCACTTTGAAATTTATTGACATATTTAGAATGACAAATATTTAAGTTTCTAAAGAAATTGCCTAGAAGGGTATAAATACCCAACAAAGTCTTACATGCAAGATCTCTATATATCTACACATATTACTTCTTGGGTTACATAAGAATGATATATGCTCATTAAATATAATAAATAGGATTTAATTATGGTGAAGTTTCAAGTGAAACATCTGGGTTGGAATCCTTGTAATTGTCCTTTGTTAGCTGCACAAATTTTATAAGTTATTTATTTACCACTTCTAGTTTTCCTGCCTCAAAATAACTGCAATGCAATATATGTATAAAAATAGCAAAAATATTATAGCTAGAAAGTTATACTAATATTAATAGCTTCCATTGATTTGATACTTACTACATGTCTGGCACTTTTAATTCTCCTAACAACACTGAGTTAGATATTATGATATCTATTTAATACACAAGGAACTAAAGGGTAGAATTCCTGACTTTAAAGCATATAATTGCTATTAAGGGTAATAATACCTTCTTCGCCTAGGTTCCAGGCAGTTGTGAATATATAATAAAAAAGGTATGCAGGATCTTTGCAAATTAAATTGCTAACTGTGAGATGTATTTAAACATAAGCTTTTCAAAGGAAAAAGAGTTGTTATAATCCCCAAATTCAGGAAGAAATAGTATAAAATGGTTATAGAGCTTTAGAATCAGAAATAAAACAGCCTTCAAGGTCATCTAGTCCTCTGTATTCCTTAAGTTCAAAAATAAGACACAAAGTAGTCAAATGAATTATTGCCTAACAGCAAGTAGTAGGTAGCAGCAGATAGGGGAAGAGATCTAAATTTCCTAGACTCCTAATTCCATATTTTTCACATCTCGAAGAAAGCTGTACTTGGAATAGATGACTTTTCATGGATAATCTTCTTTCAAGTTTCAACAGATGAAAAAAATAACATTTAAGTGCTAGATAATCATTGATTATTAAACTAAATGTAGTTTGACTCAAAACTAAACACACACTACACATTATTTCTAATTGATGTCTAAAGAAAGGCTAATTTTTCAAGGTATTTTAAGTGAGAACAGAGTTCCATTTCAACAGCTCAGATGTTCATGAGTACATTAAATACTCAGCCTTTAAACACTAGCCTCAGGGAGAGGACAGTGGATATATATAGTTTGGAAACCAATCACTCTATAGTGAAACAAACAAATTGCCTATTCTTAGCTGCCAAATCTGGAACAAGCAGGAAAACATTTCAAGCTAGTTATGCAACCACATTAGAAGTACAAAATATAAGTAAAATTTTAAAAGGAAAGAAATGTGATGTGTGAATGTGGGCAAGACACTCAGCTGAGTAAAAAGCATAATCCAAGAATTGAATAGAATTTATGCGCTCTATGAATTAAGATTGCATACTAAGAAACTGAATTCTGTAAAATAAGTGTTATAGTTGGGCAGTTAAAACTACAAAATGGGATGAAAAGAGAAAGTGAATCTCATAGAAATAAAATGAGGCCCAAAACAATCTATAATAAGTTAAATTAAAAAATTAGGATATTAAAAGAGGATAAAAAATACATGTGGCTGAAAAGTTGTTACTAATATAGTAGAAAGACTTAATGTAACCAGGGGGTGCGTGCGTGTGTATGTGTGTGTGTGGGTGTGTGTGTGTGTGTGCATAAAGAGAGAGACTTTACAAATGAGAAAAGAACTAATAGGAAGATCAAACAATAACCAACATAAAAATAAAGCATTCCTGAGGAGTAATCTTAAAAAATGAAACTGAAAATTACCCCAAATCCAAGAATTTTTTTCTTAAAATAAAGAACCCACCTTATTCTAAGGGGAAAAATGCTGTAGAATGCTCAAACACTGGTATATATCCTGGTTTTGTTATTGAACTTCAAGGATAAAGATGTAGTTCTTCAGCAAACCAAGAAGACAATAAATTTCCCGGGGTAAGTGTTGGCAGCAACAGTACTGGGAAATATATTCTAGACATTTTTATAATAACAATGAATGGAGTAATATTTATATAGAGAGCAATATAACAAGTCAAAATGTCATTACACTATGAAAGCAAGAGTAAAAGATTCTCAAATAGATATTGTATTTAAAACCAAGATCTATGGTATCTTTCATCTCTATATTGTGTGGTGGTGACAAATGACACAATCCAGTCAATTAGAGATAAATCAAAATGAAGATATTGGGAATAGAGAAAGAAGCTAAGTAAAGAAGATTGGTGGTGGGCATTGAATTAATATATTATAAATATTGACTAATACTAAATTTGAAAAATGATTACAAATCAGAATGTAAATTACATAAACATTCACAATATAAAAATAATGATAAAGCTTACAGAAATAAGGAGGTTAATGAAAAGAGACTGAAGAAAGATTAAGAAGGCTTAAATTGATGAATGTTAGAGGTTTTTACATATTGTTTAAAAATACATGTTTTTAGCCTTTTAATTTTTCTCATTAATTGCATTAATAAATTTCTTTTAACTTAGAGAACTCTTTTATGAGATAAAATCTGTTGTGGTGAAGAAATAACTCAGAAACTAAATTATTTAATAATTTTTATTTTTACAGTAAACATTTTAAATTTACTTAAATTTTAATTTAATGCATTTGATGTAGTATATTTAATAGGATCTTTTTGGAGATGAATATATGTGTTATTTGCATTAATTTTTCTTACCAATTTATTGAGGTATAACTAGCAAAAAAATAAACTGCACATATTTAAAAGGTATAATTTGATATAATTGACATATATTTTGATAAACCTGTGAAACCAGAACCAGAACCAAAGTAGGACCTGTCTAATACCCCCATGTTTCTCCATGCCCCTTGATAATACCTTCCTCTCAATCCTTCTTCTTCCACATCTCATCCCCAGATAAGAAATGATCTATTTTCTGTCACTACAAACTAGTTTACAATTTCTAGATTTTGACATAAATGAAATTAAGCATTATGTAGTCTTTTCTGAGGGTGGTGGATCTGGCTTCTTTCACTAAGAAAAATTATTTTGAGGTTTATTCATGTTATGTGTGTTTATAGTTTATTCCTTGCATGGACATACTAGTTTGTCAATTCACTTACTTGTAGACATTAGTCTTGTTTCCAGTTTTTGGCTATTATAACCAAAGATGCTGTGATTGTTTGTGTATAATTCTTTGAGTAGACATATGACTTTATATCTCATTGGTAAACACCTAGGAATGAAATGGCTGGATCATAATGATAGGTGAATGTTTAATGTTTAAAAAATCTACCTAATTGTTTGCCACAGTACTCTGGTACATGCCAACGGCAGAGTATGTGATTTCCACAACCTGTTCACATCTGCCAGCACTTGGTGTGCTCAGTCATTTTAATATTAGTCATTAATTAGTGTGCATTGGTATATCGTTGTGGTTTTAATTTTTGTTTCCCTAATGAGTACTGATGTTGAGTAAATATTTATGTGATTATTTGTCATCCATATATTTTCTTTGGTGAGGTGTCTATTCAAATCTTGCTCATATTTTATTAAATTGTTTTCTTATTATTGAGTTGAGAATTTTTCATATATTGTGGATTTGCAAATATTTATTCCAGTCTACAGTTTATCTTATATTCTTTTATCACTACCTTTCAAAAACATAAGTGTTTTTGGCTAATGCATTTAAAAAATCATAAAACTAAAAAAGTTGAAGAAAAAACACAAAAGAAAATCTTTGTGATCTTGGATTAGGCAAAGATTTCTTAAATATAACATCCAAAATACAATCTATAAAATTTTTTAAAAATGATAAATTAGATATTATCAAGATTAAAATAAAAAGACACTGAAAAGAATGAAAAGACAGACATTTATGAATCATATATTTGTTAAAAGATGTGCATCTAGAATATGTAAACATTTTCAAAATTAAATAATGAGAAAACAGCGTAATAAAACTAGATATTTGAATACATCTCACCAAAGAAGATATATGGATAACAAGTAATCACATGAATACTCAACATTATTACTTACAAGGAAAATGCAAATTAATAATACATATTGTGTTCATTTTTATATGTGGAGCAAAGGGTGGGTCAAAGTCCACTTTTTAGCATATGGAAATCCAGTTGTTATAGTACGATTTGTTGAAAAGATCATCCTTTCTCCATGAAATTGTTTTTACACATTTGCCAATTAGCTGTCCAATATCCATGTGGATTTATTTATATTTATTCCACTAAATTATTAATCTATTTTACATGAATATCATATTCTGCCTTTATAATAAGGCTTAGATCATGGGGTGTTAATGAACTTTGTATTTTTTTCAAAATTGTTCTGGCTATTGTACTTCCTTTGCTTTTCCCTGTAAATTTTAGAATTACCTTACTGATTTTTACAAAAAAAAAAAAAAAATTCTAGAATTTCAAATGAGCTTGTTTGAATCTATAGATCCAATTGGGGACAATTGAAATCTTAACAATATTGCGCCTCAGAACTCATGAACAACATTTATCTTTTGATTTATGTAAGTCTTCTTTAATTTCTCTAAGCAACATTTTATAGTTTTAAGTGTCCACATCTTTCATCTCTTTTGTCAAAGATTCCTTTATATAATCATACAACATCACGTTTTTAATGTTATTGTAAATAGGATTATTTTCTAATTTCGCTTTCTGTTCATTTATTGATGATCCAGAGATTTACAATTACTTTTATATATTGATATTTTATTTTGCAATCTTGCTAAATTCACTTATCAGTTCTAGTACCATTTATAGATTCCGTCGAATTATTTACATAGATGATCACATCATTTGTTAATAAGGACAATTTAATTTCTTTCTTTCCACTGTAGATGCCATTTGCTTCTCTTCCTTGCCCTGTACTAACTAGAAACTCCAGTATGATGATAAATAGTACTAGTAAAGGAATACAACGTTGTCTTTTTTCTGTCTTGGAGAGAAATTATTCAATTTTTCCCTATTAAGTATGATATTAATTCTAAGTTTTTAAGGTAAGCGGGCTTATCAGGTTTAGAAAGATCCCTTTTATTATTGCCAGTTGTCTAAGTGTTCCCCCTCCCGCCCCAGGAAACATTGTTAGATTTCAACAAATACTTTTTCTTCATTCATTGAAAGAAGCATTTAGTTTTTCTTTAGTTTGTTAAGATAGTGAATTATATAGATTGACTTTTGTTAAACCTTTGCATTCTTAGGATAAAACTCACATCATCGTAATGTATTATCATTTTTGTATATTGCTGGATTCAAATACTAAACTTTTTAAAGAATTTTTGTGTCATGTGCCTGAGAGATATTAGTCTGTAATTTTATTTTCTTGTCCTATTTCAGTGTGTTTTTTTCTATCAAAGAGATGTTGGCATTATAAAATCAATTGGAAATTATTCCCTACTTTTAAGTTTTCTGATAGAACTTGTGTATAAAATAATATAATTTTGATAAAAACATATACATATATTTATCTCTTTTTCATCTCTCGATATATATATTGATACCAATCTAATTGATACATTGATACCAATCTAAGGAAATTGATACTATTACTGGTGTTAAGAATTAGGATGATTTCTTTATATTTTTAACATATTTATACATCGATTGTATGTTTCATAAACACTATGTGTTTTTTTTAAACTATAAAATTATATTCTATAATTAAATAAATGAATACTGTCAGCACTTTGATTACTAGAAGACCACACTTTTCAACATGTTTTTTGAGAACTTCTGGATTATCCAGAGTCCTATAAAGCAGTCATCAGTAAGTATAATTACATCTGGGAAATAATAGTACATCCCAAATTTTTACTTATGCTTACCAATTTGAGATGTCAAGTTAGTAATTATTTTCAAAAATTATTATTTTATTAATAATTATATTTTTAAAGGTTGAACATGCAATGCAAGGATTATTCTGGTCAGTAAACTTCAGGTATATTAGAGCTATCAGGATGCAATTCATTTCAGTCCAAGTTATTTTCAGGATATTTAAGTATTTATGTTCACAATAGCTAAATTCAAAATAATCTCCAATATCTATTTCACATAAAGTAGAATGATGGTGCAAAAATGATTCATTACAACATATAATAAAGATAAAATAATAATGTAAATGTTTAAAAATATAGAATATTATTAATAACATAAAGGATAACATCACTCCAATTTGAATATTAAATGTGAATTTGTGGGTACACAATCAACTGGTCTATCATATGAGAATTTAAATACTATAAATAAGTATGGAAAAGAAAAAGGAAAATGTTTTCATTACTCCATTGTCAGGGAATCTGATGATGCTTAATAGTTAACTCTTTCTCAGCAATGACTTGCTTGGAGTATTACTTAATGAGAATCTGAGAATGAAAATTTTTATTTTGTTATTTTTTAAGCTGGAAGATTGTCACTTAAAATTTGCTATTTTTCTTTCTTTCCTTGCAGAGGAAGATGTGAACTCATCTTAAGCAGAGTTCCTATGCCTGAAAACAATCACCTAGATGGCTCATTTTAGCTATGCAAAGGTAAAGAAGGAAAGTATGCATTATTCTGAAAGTGTAGTATAACAGGTTGTTATTTGGCCTGGAGCAGGCCGAAGGCTTAGATAAGCTTTCTGGTGTGTGATTTAGGCAATGTTCTTTATCAAGGCAACTATTTGTCTCTGAAAATTTATGTAGAAACCAAAAAAATTCAGGAAGGGGCATTTCCTTTAAAAAGTTCAGCATTTTGAGCGACTGATGGGATGCGGTCGCATCCATTAAGGAAACTGGTTGAAAGAGCACTGAGGAACACCTATACAAATAGTACTATATAGGAATGGGAATTCTGGTCTTATGAGTTAAATATAACTCTTTTTCTTTTTTTAATTCTTTAATGTCACCACATATTTGACTCCTTTTACCCCATCTACCTCCCTGCTACCTACCCACTCCTCCCTACCCTCTGGTAACCACTAGTCTATTGTCCATGTCCATGAGTCTCTGTTTTAAACGTAACTCTTGAATCAAGATTTATGAAAAGGATAAATTAATGCACAGAGGTGTGTGATGATGGAGAACAACATATGATGACCGAGCAGAATCAAAACATCTAATATAAATGCTTTGAGAAAAATACCCAAATAGTCAAAAATTATTGCTGCCCTGCAATTTTTGAGATCAGTTTCACTTAATGGATTTAAGATTTAAATTTTATGTTGTGTTTCCACCATGTTATGATGTATTTGCTGTGAGATTTGATGAATCTGGTGAGTGAAGATGACAGGAATGAGTATGGTAGAAAGCGCTCACCATACACCTGCACATAAACATAATGACTATTTTAGTTAGCATTGAGATAACATGGTATCCTGCTAGTTGTGAAAACAACATGGATCATTTACTGGAAATACTTATAGTGAACCCCACTTTGCTACTTTGAGAAGGAATGAAACTTTACATAGTTCAGAATGCTACCATCATGACTGTCGAAATTTTATTTGTTTCTCCTCTAAGATTAGAAAATGAAAGAAGACAGGTAGAAAAATGAAATACAAATACAGTGTAAAAGAACTGATACTTTTCAATAATCTCCATATCTTTCCTCTTGCTCTTCTATTATCTTATAGGTTGGGTACAAACTTTTACTGATATTAATAGGTACCAGATTGTTTTGTCTATTACATAAATGATGTTCATTTTAACACCGTGGGTTTTCTCTGCTAGAATTATATTAAGTTTAGTTGAAACGCATTCTAAAAATATTCAATCATATTCATTTTCAATTATGATCCAAGGAAACAAAATAAGCATAGGGTGAATTGTAACATGATGACAATTATTTTGGAAAGCATCCAATTTCCAAATGCCTGTTTTATTTGGGACCTTTGTTTATGTCTACAATTCACATTCCAAGTTTACTTAGCATAATATTGTTACTGTCAAACAACCACTGTGTAATCATGCCTTTGATTATAATGGATAAATGTTCTGAGATCTTATTCTATACATACATTATGAGAACAGGAATCTATGTTTTAGACATGTGTATACCAGAGGAAAAAAACAATTCAGAGGTCCTTTAGATAAATATGAAGAATGGAAAAATTATGAGAAAAACAAAAACAAAGTATAAATAAAAATTTCAAAGCTAAAGATGGATCAAAAGATTCCTAATGGGTAGTATTGGAGAAGTAGCAGTGTCTAATTGTTACTGTTCTTGTAGTTGGCTCATGTGAGCAGCTAAATAATGGTAACACTCCTCTGTATCTGGCATATGGAAGTCTTTGAAACCAAATATTCCCTGGGCCACCTTGCTAATCAGTCTCCAATTCCTATGACTAATTGAACGCACTCATTCTATTATATCCTTTGGGCTCTACAGTTAAAAAATAAAGGCATGTTGTGTTTCACATTTCTGCTCAGTACAGACTTAAATATTTAAATCATTTACAGAATTTTGCAGGCCAATATAAAAAATGACACTGGACTAGAAATTTTGGCCCCAGTTCTGCCACTAATGAGGTCTGTGATTTTGTTAAATCACTTAACCTCTCAAGCTACAATGTCGTTATTTATAAAATATCTTCTCAGGAAGTAAGAATAAAACAAGATAATGTACATGAAGGAGGTTTTAAAAAACTTATAACACTCCATACCTACAATTATAGATCATTCTATCAGATCTCGCAGTTCTCTCAAAAAAATTCTTTTATTCTTTTTTGCAATAATATTTGTTATTTTAAAAAAATCTAAGATCCTTATTAAGAATTAATTTAAAAGTTTATTTCTCCCTGGGCATATCTTAGCCATTTAATCATTAAATCTTTTTCAGCAAAATAAGCTAATATTCATTTGTTTCTATTTTTAACCTAACAATGTGATCTATAAGAAAATTTTCCCACTACCCAACTCATAAACAAAACTTTCTAGCAGATACTGTCAGATTAACATTGTTTAATCAGGCAATACAATGCAATGTAACATTCATCTAACAGATAAATAAAATAATACGGTATTGAACTTCTGGTCAACATAGAGGAGTAGATAAATGCTGTGCTTGCCTCCTCTCAAGACCACATCAAAATTACAATTAAATACAGAACAACCAGCATTGAAAATTGCCTGAAATCTAACTGAACAGTAGTCCTATAACTAAGGACAAACAGAAGAAGCCACCCTGAAACTGGGAGGAGAGTCAGAGATACAAAATGGGCTGGTCCCATATTCACATGTGGGGTTAAAAACTGGGAGGGCTATCTCTGCAGAAGTCCCTTCATAGGAGTAAGGGGTCCTAGCCCCACACTGGGCTCCTTAACCCAGGGTTCCAGTGCCAAAAAGAGAAGTCGCCACAACCTCTGGTTGTAAAAAGCAGTGAAGATTGTGGCTAAGTGAGACGGAGGGCTGTAGGAGTCCCAGGCATTTCTCTTAAACAGCCCACACACAAACTTACATGCTGATGGACTCACTCGCTCTGGGCTCCAGCCCTAGGGCATCGGTTTGAAAGTCGTCAAGGACATAAGGGAGGAACTGGGTTGTCTGGATTCAGGGCAAGGGCTGTAGGGGCAGCTTTCTCCCAAACAGAAGTGTTGGTAGTATCCATTGTTCCTTTGATGAGCACACTCCCAGTGTGCAAACATAAGAGGCTGCCATATCTGAGTCTCCATCAGCCTGGCTAATATCATTTGCTCCATCTTGGGGATTCCCTGACACCTTGCCCTACCCAACTTGCAGTCTCATTCAAGCCACTTCCAGCAGCTTTCCCGTACAAATGACCTGTCTTGGCTCATGCTACGGACTTTCCTAAAATCTCTCAAAGGTTCACAAAATTCAGACAAGCAACATCCGGCCTCGGCATGCCCTATATTTCTTACTAAGCAATCCCAAGCCCAGCATTAGCGGCAGCCAGCTTGGCCTCTTGAGACACCTCCAAGCCAAGCATGGTTGGCAAATTGTTTGGTGGCTCAGGCCTGGGCATGGCACAGGCTGGGCTAAATTTGGCCTGTAGCAGGGCCCCTCCCAGGAGGCCCCAGGGCTGGCATGCCCAGTAGCTAGCTTCGTACTGAGCCAGAACACCACCTGGATGGCATCCTAAGATGTCACACCCAAAGAATAGTCTGGGCAGGCACCAGATCCTTGCTAAAGTAAATCCTGTTGCATACAATCAGCCCCTGCACAACAGCTCCTCCAATATAGTTACTGGCCACTCCTCACAACCAACCACTCCATGGGTCAATCCCTTCCACTGACATACAAATATCAACCAAGGCTCAAATGCAACAGGAAGCCATAGACAACCCAAACGAAAGACAGACCTGGAGCACCTGACACAGGTGACCAGGGAGATAGTGCCACCAGGCCCCACAGGATACCTATTACATAAGGCCATTCTACTAAGACCAGGAGTAGTAGCAGCCCTAACTAATACATAAAAGTAAACACAGGAAGGCAGACAAAATAGGGAGATAACTAAATATGTTCAAATGAAAGAACAGAACAAAGCTTCAGAAAAAGAACTAAACAAAATGGAGGCAAGCAATCTATCAGATGCAGAGTTCAAAACACTGGTTATAAGGATGCTCAATGATCTCAGTGAGAACTTTAACAAAGAGGTCAGAAACATAAAAATGAAGATAGAGAACATAAAAAAGAACCAATTGAAAATGAAGAATACATTAGAGGCAATCAACAGTAGATTAAAGGAAGCAGAAGATCAATCAACAATCTGGAAGATAAGGTAGCAGAAAACACTCAATCAGAACAGCAACAAGAAAAAGAAATGAGCATAATTTAAGAGGCTTCTGGGACAATATCGAGCCTACCAACATTTGCATCACAGGGGTACCAGAACAAGAAGAGAGAGAGCAAAGAATTGAAAACGTATTTGAAGAAATAATGACGGAAAACTTCCCTAACCTAGTGAAGGAAATAGACGTACAAGCCAAGGAAGTGCAGAGATTTCCAAAAAAGATGAACCCAAAGAAGCCCATACCAAGACGCATCATAACTAAAATGCCAAAGGTTAAAGACAAAGAGAGAATCTTAAAAGCAGCTATTTACAAGGGAGGTACAATGAAACTGTCAGCTAATTTCTCAACAGAAATTTTGCAGGCCAAAGAGATTGCCACAAAATGTTTAAAGTGATGAAAAGCAAGACTCTACAACCAAAATTGCTCTACCCAGCAAAGCTATCATTTAGAATGGAAGGACAGATAAAGAGCTTCTCAGACAAGAAGAAGCTAAAGGAGTTCATCACCTCCAAGCCAGCATTACAGGAAATGTTAGAAGGACTTATTTAAGAAGAAGGAAAAAGAAAAAAGAAAAAAAAAACATAAAAATTATGAATAACA
The DNA here is from genome assembly GCF_000325575.1 of Pteropus alecto. Lineage (NCBI taxonomy): Eukaryota > Metazoa > Chordata > Mammalia > Chiroptera > Pteropodidae > Pteropus > Pteropus alecto. The sequence continues at coordinate 8,365,189 of NW_006442512.1, read as the reverse complement.
AAATGGCAATAACTACATATCTATCGACGATTACTTCAAATGTATTTGGATTAAATGCTTCAATCAAAAGATAGAGTGGTCGAATAGATAAAACAAGACCCTTACATATGCTGCCTACAAGAGACTTACTCAAGATTGAAAGACAGACACAGACTAAAAGTAAAAGGATGGAAAAAAGATATTACATGAAAATGGAAACAAACAAACAAAAAAGCTGGGGTAGAAATACTTACACGAGACAAAATAGACTTTAAAACAAAGGCTATAAAATAGGACAAAGACGGACCCAGTAATCCCACTTCTGGGTATTTGTCTGAAGAAACCCAAAATACTACTTTGAAGAGACATGTGCATCCACATGTTCATTGAAGCTTTATTTACAATAGCCAATACATGGAGGCAACCTGAGTGTCCATCAAAGGACAAATGGATAAAGAAGATGTGGTACATATATACAATGGCATACTACTAAGCTCTTAAAAACATGAAATAACTCCATTTGCGACAACATGGATGAATCTTGAGAATATCATGTTAAGACAAATAAAACTGATGGAAAAAAGTCAAGAACCATATGATTTCATTCGTGTGGGATATAAAACTGAAAGCAACAAGCAAACATGACAAACAAAGAAAAACACATAGACACAGACAATAGTATAGTGGTTCACAGGGAAAAGAGGGGTAAAAGGAGGTAGAAAAGGGGAAAGGGAGTTAAATACATGGTGAAAGAAGGAAATTTAACTTGGAGTGCTGAACACAATACTATATATATATATGATGCATTATTGAATTGTACACTTGTAACCAAATAATTTTATTAACCAATGTCACTCCAATAAATTTAATAAAAAAGGAATATGAATAACACGTTTTTTTGGTTTGTTTGTTTTTGTCTTTGTCATTTTGCTCAATTTCAAGACTTAATAAATAAAGACCATCATGCCAAGGTGCTCAGTTGACTATATGCTGTTTTCATTAGTATTTTCCCTAATTATGTCATAATCATTATGTTTTTAGTCATTTTCATGTTTGCTTGGTTTTGTTAACTTTAAGGTACTGATTTTTAAACGATTTTCCATGTATACATAACTGTGCTAATTAATAGTGTGTGATAATAAGGTCAGAGAAAAAATATAAAAGTAAAATAGTGAAAAATCTAAGATTTTTAGTGTAAAGAATGGAAATTCATTAAAATATTTCCTAAAAATCTATTCTCTATAAACTGAATACAGCTATTTGTGAGAACAAGAAACTATATCAAATAAATTGATTTGGTTTTAAAATGGTCAATTAAATCAACATTCATGATGCAAATGGTAAGTCAATTCAAACGTGCTCTTCAGAGCTTGATTTCTGAGTCAATGTTGTCCATTGATTTAACATATCATTTAATCATTACATATATGCATATATATATATATATACATATATATATATATATCTTTCAAATACCAGTTTAGTGCCTAATACTACACTATCTATAGTAGAAAGTACAAGATATCTAAAGCATAACTTTACCTTTAACAAGCTTTAATAAACTTGCAGTTTCTAGTTAGAAAAGGAACTTAGTGGGCTCAAACAAGCACACAACTAAATAAAAATTCAAATGTGCAGTTGAAGAGTGACTTAAAGGTTAAATCAAATAATGCAATAAGAACCCCAGCATTTACTACAGTGTTTAGCATAAAGTGAGTGTTCCACAAATGATGATTTGTATTGTTACTGGTGTTGTTATTTTTAACTTAGGTTTAGAGGTAGGAGATCAGAGTTCAGTGGGGAGGATCAGTACAGATATCCTGAAGGAGTTGGCATGTATTTTTTTCAGGTAAAAGATCAAGGGAGAGATATAAATCAAACAAGGGCCGACAGAGAAATAGGTAGAAGCATGAAAACTGAGTTGTCTGCTATGACTGCAGTGGGGAATACGTGTAGAGATTTAATAACCGAGAAGGCTTGAGGCAAACATTCGGGGCTGAAAATCCAAGGCTAAAGGGTTTGGAATTAATTTATGAGGCGATGAGAAACATGGAACCCCAAAGGACTGGAATGCCAGAAATTGAAGTTAGGACTCAAGAAAGAGTAGGCAAGAGGAGAAGCATATGAACTAAGACTTTGGAAGTGAAAACAAGAATGTAACATGTTTCAGAGATGAGGAGTCTGAGGAAGATACTGATAGAATTAGAGAGAGAATAATGAATTGCCAAAATGCAGAATTACACAACTCTAAGAAGCCAGGGGAAGTAAGATGACCAAGGAGAAAGAGGTCAGCAACTTGGGAGGAGTCTCTTAAACTAACCACTAAGGTGGCATCAATAAAGCATTAAATGGCCTCGATTATTTGGTGGAGACGCAACATTGCTAGCAGGATGTCAGCAAAAGTCCATTTAATTTTTTAAGAATTTTATTACTTTGCTTATATATTTTTAAAGTATTTAGTCAGCAAAGAATATAGTGGAAAGAGTCCTAAAATTGTCTTTCAGATCCATCTTTTTCAATTGCTACATTTGCCAACCCAGCTAAAATATTTGCTTTCCCTGGTCAAAAAAAAAAAAAAAACCAGAATGA
>NW_006442512.1:8352919-8361820 GCF_000325575.1 Pteropus alecto | reverse complement strand
AAATTGAAGTTAGGACTCAAGAAAGAGTAGGCAAGTGGAGAAGCATATGAACTAAGACTTTGGAAGTGAAAACAAGAATGTAACATGTTTCAGAGATGAGGAGTCTGAGGAAGATACTGATAGAATTAGAGAGAGAATAATGAATTGCCAAAATGCAGAATTACACAACTCTAAGAAGCCAGGGGAAGTAAGATGACCAAGGAGAAAGAGGTCAGCAACTTGGGAGGAGTCTCTTAAACTAACCACTAAGGTGGCATCAATAAAGCATTAAATGGCCTCGATTATTTGGTGGAGACGCAACATTGCTAGCAGGATGTCAGCAAAAGTCCATTTAATTTTTTAAGAATTTTATTACTTTGCTTATATATTTTTAAAGTATTTAGTCAGCAAAGAATATAGTGGAAAGAGTCCTAAAATTGTCTTTCAGATCCATCTTTTTCAATTGCTACATTTGCCAACCCAGCTAAAATATTTGCTTTCCCTGGTCAAAAAAAAAAAAAAAACCAGAATGATGAGTGGGGCGTACTTTCTTCATGGGATTGCTCTGAAGAATAATAGAAAGTCCTTTAGAAATATAAAATTCAAAATATATTATTAATAATACCTAGAATATTTTCTCAAATAATATAGAATTAATTATATAACATCCTTCAATCTGTTAAATTTTCAAGGTTTACATAGCACACTAGATGAGTTAATTTCTCTCTCATTCAAAATTTATTCTTTATATTTATTTTTTGTAGTGAACATAGATTTATCATTTTATATAAAAACTTTCTGTGAAATTAGAAAATAAATGCACTGGAGAAGCTGCGATCATACGTATTTCATTGACTCACTCAATATCTTTTTAAATTTCCATTGGGGAAATGAAAAGAGCCTGAAACTCTTATTATTACTCTATTAATTCAGAGTTTGCAATAATGCAACTTGGATAGAGTTTTCGGAGCTGTGGAAAATGACTTACCAATTAAATTCAGATGACTATAGCTAGCATCAGTACTCTCTAAATAAAACTTATAATTAATTTTTTGTAAATATATGCTTCTAATTGAAAAATTAAAGAAATAAAAGTAAGAATTTAAATTTGATATTTTTATTAGTGTACCTAAGATATGTTCAAAACTAATAGAAAATTATTGAAATTTTATGTGACTCACAGAAAAATCCTTCTAAAATGCTTGCTTAAAATATTTTTATATTTCTTATTTATAGTAGTTGTTATTATTTCCTTCCACTTTCTATTTTTTTTGTTTGTTTGTTTCCATCTTGCAGAGTACCTGCATTTATGTATAACTGCCTTTCTTATTTAGGAAAAGTAGACGATACCACATATCTATTTACGTCTCTATTTCTCGTGGTTTTCATTTGTGTTTATCTAGTCTGATTCACTTTTATCAAAGTACTTTATTCTTGAAATTGACTTTTCAAGCTTATCAAAGGAAAACATTTTCCTGACTTTATGCTCCCTTGCTTCCCATAGAAACAGAATTTATTTTAGATCCAGCTAGGAGAACCTAGTTCCATTAAAGGACTCTACCCAAAGGGTCAAAAAGAATCACTAATCAATATTTGAAATCAAGTAGAAAAAATATATAATAAGAAGTAAAATATATTCTAGTTCTATATTATGTTCACAGATGAAAGAGATACAAACACTGAAATAATGAACTGAAGGGAGTAAAGAAACATGACAGTCTCAGGATTTAACCAAACCTTAAACACAGAGCTCACATATTTATATACATATATGCAATCTTTTAAATTCAAGGGAAAAAAGACAAAAAATATTCACATAATTCCTTAGGAAAAAATAATTTTTAAATTCCATATAATGTTGAAAAATACAACTATTTTTTAAAAAAAGCTTTTTAAATTCTCATTTATTAGAAACAAGCCCTACCTTCCTGTTCTGGTATATGGAAAATATAGTCTTTCAAATTTTAAGGGAAATATTATACATAAATGGATTAATACTACCATCTTTTGTTCACTTAGATTTGAATATTGCCTCTAATGACCTTTAAAAAATATTGCTCAAAATAGGACCTACATGATGTTAAAGAGGACCCCAAGCAAAAGGTCAACATTTGCTTTAGTATTATCCTTTTTTGTCACTGTGTTGAAATTCAGACTTAATACTTGTGGCATTTATTACTCTCTTTTCTTTTCCCAGTGCATTTTACCTGCTTTATCTCTGATACGTGCTCCAGCAGACACAGATGCACACACATACATGCATAAATGCAGGTAAACCCATACAGGTACACACAGAAACACATATGCACATACCACACAAAGAAGGAAAGTAAAAAAACCCTACTGATTGAAGGCCAGATTGACTGTATTCTATGGAAATGTCTTACTTTTTGGTGGAGTAAATGACTTTATTTCCTTTTTAAAAGAAACACATTTACTAGTTCCTGTCACTGTGACAAAGTAGTCTAAATAGGAGAGCATTACCATGAAAAGAACTAAATGACTATACATGATAAGTAGGATATATATGAATTGTGCCTTCTATTTGCAGCTCAGGGTTAGAAAATGAAGATCTGATCTAGATGGGAATTAAGGAAAGGGCTACGAGAGAGATATTGCTTACAGAGAAATGCAAATGATGACTATCTAGGACACTGATAATTCATTTTAAGTATTTCCTCTTATCTATTTCCTCTGCCCATTTCTGGAAAATTTCAACAGTCTGTTGTGTCTCTCTACATTAGAGTAATCCTGGTTGGGGGGGAAATTATAAAAATGAGGTCGTATCCAAAAAATAAAATTATGTAAGGGGAACATTATAATTTGCTGAGGAAGGAATTATGAAGCAGTGGGTACTGGGAATATAGGAAGAATTCTTTGGAGAATTGAGTTCACCTGAAACTCTCAGAAATATTAGGGAGGCAGTCTAGGAAACTTCCCATAGTTAATTGCAGAGCTAATGCCATTTTACAAAGAAGTTTAAGTTGACAGATTAAAACAAAGTAAGAAAATTGGTGAAAATCTCTTTACACATCGATATCTATTACCATTAATATTGGTGAACTCAAATGTAAAAATATATATCAAACACGTATGGCTCTCAGGACAGAGCCTAACTAGCTACCACCACCCTCTCTTCAATGCCGATATGATACCTGCTATATCATTTATGTTAAAAATTTTTGTATGCTTCCATATTATATTATAATCTTACCTGAAATACAGACTACCTTTTGACTGCCTTTTTTTCTTATTTGAATTTATTTTATTCTGGCACAAAAATTGGTAGGCTATCAGTAAATAGTTGACTGAATGATTTAAAGTTTTCCCATTTAAATATTGATTAAACTGAAAACAAAAAAAGAGAAATAGCTTCATCGTCATGGAAAAGAATGAAGCATTAACAATAAATTAAATTTAACTAAGCAAAGAATCAAAACAATGCCAATATTTTAAATTTATAATGTAGGAAAATTAGTCATTATTTTTACCAAATTAGAAGAAATATAGAGAAGGATACAAAACAATCCTGTTGAGTCATAAAAGATACACTATAAGTAAATGTTCTCTTGTAATTTGGCTACATTTTTTAAGTTAGTTTATTGTTGTTTTAAAAATGTGCAAAGGGATCTGGAAAAAATCAACACTTTATATAGAAAATGAAGTCAATTATTATTTGCCTGGAAAAAAAATGAAACACTTTAGGAAATCATCATTGTATCTAAACTGAACTTAAGAAGTATTACTAATTGCTAAAAGGGAGATAGTATGCATTTCTATTCCTATTAGTTTTAGTACAGTCAGGTGGATGCAAAATTTTTTTGAACTTTATGGACAGATTGATGCCAACATTTCAGCCCCACCCCCACTCAACATTAAAGCTGAAAATTCAAGGTACTGACATTTTGAGATTGTGTTCAACAAAGAGAATGTATCTGCAGATTTATCAGCTCTATTTTTTTTCCATTTATAGGAACCATTCTATCTAACAATAACATAAATAAATGCATCGGTGTTGAGTAGTTCTATAGCTGAATTAAAATATTAAAAATATTAAATAATTGAAACATAGAGTTGAGATCATAAGGTCAGATATAATTTTTTAAGAAATATTGGTTTATTTAGTCATCGACATCAAAACCCAAGAATTATGATCAAGCTACAATTTGGGACAAAGTGTATTCCATAGCATAAGATGGCCTGGTGCTAAATCTTCAGGAGTATGATGAAAGAAAAAGATCAAGAATTTCTCATTTATAATTCTAGAAAAAAACAGTTTTATTGTTTAAAACTGACAAGGGACAAGGTTTGTTTCATCTTCAAACAAGGAGCAATAGACAAATTATAACCAACTTAAAGTATGTATGTATGTGTATATGAGTGTGTGTATGTATACAGAGAGAGAAAGAAGGGAGGAAAAAGGAGAGAGAGAAGGAAGAAGAGAGAAAGAACTTCTGAAGATAAGATTCTTCAAAATCTGCCCTAAGACGATAATCATGTTTTCTCGAGATTATTGAAGAGAATCTAACACAGCTATTGCAGGTCTGTCATATGATTTATTAAATATTACTTCGGGTGTTGTCTAAGGTCAAAATGGCATTTCAATTCAAATATTTTTCAACACCAGACAAATACTAATGTGTATGCTGAAGAAATTAGTTTTTCCTACCCAAACAAACTGATATATTTAAAACAATGGAATTAGAATTCCTTTTAAACAGATTGCTCAGAGGGAGAAAACTCAGAAACTTTTCAAAAAAAGCATTTAAAGCAAATGAGAAATCTGATTTTTAAATTAGGCATTTGAGATAAAATGGTCTTTGAGAGAGAAATACTACTTTCTAAGCTACCATATCTTTCCATTGCTTTCTAAAATTTACCTTTTTTACAGATAAACTTCGAAAGATATCTACATAAAAACAGACATATGAACAAAAATAAAATAATTTAAATAGTTTTACGAAATATTTTGATTTTTTTCATGAAGGAACCAGATAGCAGTATCCTTAATAAGATAGCAGATCTGGTCTTTAAAACTAAGTAATTGCAAAATAACATATATTTGTATGCATGATATTTGTACTTGTATGTGGAACCAGTATTGCACCCAATGATCACTGCTATTTTAACTGAAGTTAATCATAAACAAAACAAAAGGAAAGTTTCAGGTAAAAATCACAAGGAAACATCTTTAATAAACTTTTAAAATTTTAATTCATTAGGCAACGAATGGTCATTATCTATTCTAAGAACATTTTTTTCCATCAAATTTCAAATCTAGTGTACTTTCCCTAGATGCAACAAGATATAAAACATCTACGTCATCTATAAACATCTATCGTAATTATATGTGCCTTTTGTCTTCAAGTTATCCTATTTTTTTTACTCTTGTATTTCACTTAAAACAGACAATTGAGTTATTTTAAAAATAACGTTGCAATAAAATGTTGTTATCCATGCATCTTTTATAATTCAAGTACTTAGTTTCCAGATTTCTGAAATGATTACTAGATTATGTGTTTTCTGTGACATAGGCATTAAAAACAATTTCAAACTTGAAGTTTACTTAGAGATCATCTTACTAAATTTATCATTTTCTAAAGGAAATTGGTGGTAGAGAAAGAGACAAATTACACTATTAAAACCGACCTTACTAGAATTAGAACCCAGTTCCAGAATTAGGGTCTATCCTACAATATAGTCCCCTATTCCAGAGTGCATCATATTCATATTTATGGGAAAAAAGTGTGCATAATGTTATATCTCTATTGACAAAATTGCTGCTAACAACATGACCAAAAGCCAAAACTATGTAAGTACATATTTCAAATAATTTATTAATTTGCATTTACCAATCTAGTATTCTGGAAAATGCAATTATGAGTAATAAAAGAAAGAGCTTATATTCTCTTATGAGAGAGAAAAGATTAGATAGATAAATGATAGATAATAGATAGATAGATTTAAATTATATATATAATATATGTGTGTGTGTGTGTGTGTGTATACGATTTAGAAGTAGGAGATTGAAATTGCTAGGTCCAGAAAAAAGGTGCAGATTTAGAGAATGAAAAGAGTAGACATAGCTGGAGGTTTCAGAGGATACCATGAGAGAAATGGCATTTGACTGTTGTCTTAAAGATAGTAAAGAGGGAATTCATAAAGGTGGCTTTAAGCATATTTGTGACAAAGGAAATAAAATTACAAAAAGCAAAAAATTCAAAAGTACACAGGATAATAAACTGTTCTCCTTAACTGGGATATGGTGTATGATCTGAGAGAAACATGGAAGAGCTTATGTGCCAATTTAGGAGTCTGAACTTTGAATCGTAGGTGATGAGTAGGCATACAGAGGTTTCTGAATAAAGAGGCAACACTTAATGCTGCATTCATGTCTTTGCTATAGAGATGGTTACCCAGCCAAGCAGACCATGTCCTACTGGAGTTGATTCTTGAGTGAGAGTCAGCAAGAGTGTAATTTTTTTTTTTTTCAGGTGGACTTAGAAATAATGAAAACCACTAATACAAAACGAACAGAGAAACTTGAACCGATAGTTGAGAAGACAGCAATGTTTAAGCTTCTGGAATCCACCATACTTGTTGCCCTTAACAGTTAGACAGGAATTTTCTGTCACTTACAACTGAAAGGGTTCCAGTTCATAAAGGAATGTTCATCTGACAGCATCGTTTTGAGGGTGAAGGGAAAATCAGAAATGAGGAAAAAATGTAAGAATTTCTTACAGGAGATAAAAGGGCCTGCCTTTGAAAATGACAGTAATACTGGAGAGGCAAGAATGGTTTCTGAGAAGGTTTTGAGAACTCAGAGTTAACAATTACAAAATACTATCTAAGTGTCAAACATTGAGCGAAACACTTTTTAGACATCATCTAATTTAATCCTCAGAAAAATCTATGATGTAATAAATGAAAATAAATCTTCATCATGAAGATATAAAAAATAAATATTAAGAGAAATTATAGTTAAAATACCAAGGTTGGATTTAAACTAGGTCAAATTTCAGAATCCAGTAACCTAATTTGAAATGCATTTTAGAAAAATGAGGTGATAGAATAGTCTAATGTTGCTAAAAGAGAGGAAAGAGATCTTTTTAGGTGGAATGGGGAAATCAAGAGGAGAACAAATAATTAAGGGGAATTACTCAAAGTTTAATTTTAGTCACATTAGATTTTATGAAACTTGGCGAAAATTTTACAGAAGTCAACCGAATGCTTCAGATACAAATGTGGGGAAAATTCACATAGCAGTGATGGTTTAAGTCACTATATTGGTAAACAAAAGAGTGAAGACTAAGAGAACAGGACCAGAATCTGATTTAGAGAAAGGAATAATAAAGAGCAAAAAAGACATGATTGGAATGTAAAAACAGAACCAGTATGTTTGGCATCATAAATGACAAAGAAGAAAAATGTATCAAGAAGAATGATTGTTTACTCAATAAGCATGCCATCTGCATAGAGTCAACGTTGAGATAGACAGATGAATAGACAGACAGACAGACAGACAGACATGCATGATAGGCATCTATACCTTCCAAAATAACTGCATAATCTATATTTATATATGTATATGTGTAATTAATTAATTGATTTATACATTTGTACTTTAGGGTTTCAAATCAGCACTTAAAGAGAAAACCACATATTAAGATTACTTATGACTTTGAACTTAACCCTAAAGAACTATATTATTTTATATTGTACAAAATACAGTTAGTTTGTTTAAGAACATATATCTTCTAAAACTAGAATGACCAGAGAAAATGTTGAAACTGACGGACAAATAAACTAAGAATAACTGAAGGAACATCAGATTACATCTGCCATTTCATCCACATATTTCAATGCAAATAATTAAAATGCTAAGAAACTGCATCTCATTTTTCTTAAATATTTCTCAATTTCTTGTTTAATGTTTAATATTTTTCTCTCTTAATTTTCATATAATTAACCCCTTCTTAAATTAAAAAAAGTGCTACCAAGTTACATAACCATCTTTCTTAAGGAAAACATTTTATTTCATTCATTGGGAAACGATATTAAAAAACAAAGTGCACATATTCACTAATTTTCAAGAACAGTATTTGACTTTTTTCTCTTTGAAAATAATTTGGAATTAAGTAGAAAGAGTAATTTCCACATTTAAAATAAGTCTAATAGGTGTGAAATCAAAGGAAAATTTATTTCAGTTTCACAAAGCCTGGTCAGCTTAAATCTTGAAGTTTCCTTTTGAAAAACTTTGCTTTTGCCCACTAGAATCTTTATAGCTCAAGGAAATACTTATTTGCCAGAAGAAAGAAATTCATAAGACAAATCAAAATGATCTGATGGAACAGCATGAAATATAGCTACTCGTTCTAAAACCTAGATACAAAGCCAAAAGACCTACAAAGAAAGAATATAGGCACAGCAGTTCACAGAAGGTAAATCAAAAAGCAAGTAAAATTTTTTTAGAAAAGGTAAGGTATGTTGGAAATATACTTGGTTAACACACATACTGTAATTATTATGATCAAATAAAGAAAATACTACAGCAAAAGAATTACTAAGAAAGTTTAACCTGGCAGATGAAGAGAGTAGATGCATTTGAAACATAAAACCCTTTTTCCCTGCCTTATGAGAATTTGACCTCCAGTTCTAGCTCTGCTCCCCTGATAACTTGACAGGGAAAGAATGTCAACTATAATTTTAAGCAACTTTTCTGTATTACACTGCTCTGGATTGAGAGGAATGTTGAAATCTGATAAGAAGCCATGGCTCTGACCTTAATGTAGTGAGTCTTGTAACTTTAGGGAATCTGAAAGTTGTACCTATAGGCTTGTTACAAGAGACCTTGGTTCCTGTGGGACAGAGGATTCTGCCAGAGTTCTCATCTCCAAATTATATAGAGTTCTCATCTACAAA
>NW_006442512.1:8330493-8352851 GCF_000325575.1 Pteropus alecto | reverse complement strand
TCTAGACAGTGGTTCTTATCCTGGGATAATTTTGCCCATCAAGAAACAGTTGATAATGTATGGAGATATTTTTTTTATTGTCATGGCATGAGAGGAAGGGCATGCTATTGGCATCTCAAGATTAAAGACCAAAGATGCCTCTTAACACCCTAAAATTAGCAGGACAATCCCCCCACACAACTAATAATTACATTTTGGGCAGAAAAAAATTTTGTTCGGAGTCTGTCCTTTGCATTTGATACATTTAGCGGTATCCCTGGCCTTTATGCACTGGATGTCAGTAGCAACCCTCTTCCTCCATTGAAAAATGTTTCCAGAATTTTCAAGTGTTCTCAGGAGTGGGGAGTGGAAGGCATACTGGTAAGCTGTAGTTCTTGTCTTACATTTGTAAATGAATTTGATTCCATATGTACCTATGGAAATCCCATTAATTTGAATGAGGTTAAGCTTAAGAAGCCCCTCCAGCGCAGTTATAGATTACTACTAGGTTACTAATACAAGCTAAAATACTGTATGAACAATGCTTGTAGGTGGATTAGACACTATGGTAAATGTATATCTTGCTGGAAGGATAGGAAGTCAGGTCTCTCTTGCACAACAGTAGCCTTTGACTTCCTACTTCCTGATTGGTTTCATCATGCACTGACTAAAGTGCTTTTTGACATTCAATTTCTTACATGGTTACCTAACTTCTGAAGTGCTTCTGCATTTTTTTCCTAACCAGAGACGGACTTCTGCATATTTTATATTCTTAAAAGCATTTCCTGCACTAAGTATTTTATCAGTAGTATATTTAAAATAAACTGATAAAGTCACAGGCATGTTCATGAGATATATTATTGTAAACCTTTATGTGTAATTTATTTCAATGGTTTATTATTATTACCCTTTTATTTTCATGGAGAAGAGCACAGTATTTAGGAAATGCTTAAAGTCTATATTTGGGAAGAACATAGCTATTTTTGGATGAGAAATAAATCCTTTAACTAAGAAAGATTAAAAGGGCACAAATTTTTTTTATAGCTACACATATATATTTATATATGCATTTATGTTCACTTCCCTTAGAGAATATTTTTCCATAAAGTGATAAAGGGGGAAGGAGAGGAAAAGAACCGAGAAAGAGAGGAAGCATAAATTTTCTTCATTCCAAATACATTTGATTTAATCACATATCTGAAGGTTTTCCAGGGGAAAATATCTTTTTGATGCTATAATCATCCACTTGAATTTCTGTACAACAGAGGTAGGCAGCAGTACTGAGATAAGAGATTACACCATCAACAAACACAAGACTTGGCTGAGTTAACTTGTCAATACTTTTCATCACTCTGTTAAAACTGGCTGGTGCCTATTTCACTTTGCATAGATGCTGAAAATAAAACGTTTAATGAACGATTTGTTTTCTAAACATTAAACTATCATTGTATCTGCATTATGATGTAAATAGAGGGAACCAGGGGAAAAAATATGCTATTTTCTTTACATAATCCACACACTTGATGAACTGATCCTCTTTCCAGGTAATTGTTGCTCAATTGCTCAGTAATGAGATCCTGTCTGTGCTCTACAGTGAGAAGCTCTTTAGAATGGGAGACTTTCTATTTTGACAGCTTTTTTAAATGGTTACCCTGCTATCTTCTCTGGAAGAGTGAGAAAACGGGAAACAAGGAGACTACCCCAGATAACGAGAGCAGTTCAGCTATAGTAAATTCATCCTAAAGATTTTCTGCAAAATAGCATTACATGAGAAGTTTAATTTTTAAATATTCAGAAGTAATATAAAAATAAAAAGTTTAAACAAATCTGTTTTCAAACAGCTTCATTATCATTTCTTAATAAATCCGCTGGAAAATGAGGTAGGACATTTATATAACATATTCACTTGAAACAAAAATTCTAGAGTTGATTTCATACAGTCTAACTTGTACACCATCTTAAGAAAAAGATCTTAATTACCTGGGGGAAGGGCAAGGTCAGATGGGAGAAAATAGTATAAATATTGTTTTCAAAATATTAAGATTGCCTCATGGTACAGTTGATTAATGTTTCTAATAACAGCTGCAAACAATACAAGAATGGTAGGGTCATTTAATCCAAATAAAGAAACAATGTGTAATAAATGCTGAGTTCTATTTAGTAATCATTAATGTTAAAATATGAAATATGAATGCTTAAAAAATTATTTTCTTAGTAAACTTAAAAGCTTTCCTTAACCTACCTTCTAGTCGAGTATATTACAAAGTTTCCTAGTGAGAAAATGAAATTAAGAATGCCTTACCAAGTAAAGTTTTAGCTTTAAGCTTTTCCTCAGTACAGAAGCCCTAAACAGGATCAGTTAATCAAGAAACTACTAATTTGACAAGTGTTGTAATGCTAGAAATATAAGAGTAGCTTCGGCTCATAAAGAGTTTATAGTAGAAATAGATCAACCAGCTTTAGAAAAAACAGTAAAATAAAGTGTAGGAGGAATGATGTATAAGAAAATGGATTCTTTACATTAAAATATATCAAAACTTATATATTAAAATGATAATCATAATAATTTGCATTTTATGCTATATGATAAACAACATTCTAGTTACTTTGCAAATTTATTTTAAATAAATAGTTGAAAAATGGCAAACATTTTTTCTTTTGGAAATAAAAAAACAACCTAAAGCTCAGAGAAATTAAGATATTTGCCAAGGGCCATATATATATAATATTTAATTAAGTAAGGAGGCCATTGGACTGAGGTGGTTCTAATGCTATGGCATTCTACCTAAGCAAACCCAAATCTAAACTGGTAAATGACTCAAGGTTATAAAACTGAAACTTAAGGACAACCAATCAAAAATGGCCAGCTAGGCTATAGACAATAGCCAATCTGAAGTTTCCTTACTTAGTTTGCTTCTGCCTTGTCTCAATAAAAGTCTCTCCCTGAGCTCCTATCGGTGGAGCACTCCTAACCACTTCCGATTTGGCACTGTCCTCTTAGAAGGGAATTTTGCTCAAATAAACTTAAAAATTTTAATTTGCCTCAGTTTATCTTTTAACAATAGTAATAAGTGATAAAAATTAGGATTCTCTGATTCAAAAAATAGTCTTCAAATGAATGCTCTCTTCATAGTTATCATCCTTATAGAAGCAGTGATTATATACTATGTTGAAAATAACCTTGAACTTACCACCTATGTTTCCGACGTAGTCTTTAGAATAACTTCAAATGTAAGTTTTTTTACTTTTGAGGTGAATTTATATTATGAAAGCAAACCAAAGTCTGTTAGAATCAAGTCATTTGGTGAAAAAAAGTGAATCCAATTGTATCAAAGTTTGTTGTGAAAATCATACAATGATTAGAAGTATTCCTTTGTGCTACTTAAACAAATTCCATGGTCAATATTACAAGAGAGTTTTGAGAAAGGCCATGATGAAATAATAACCAATGATTTTGAAAAAAAGTGTATCATCGAATATGTATATTCAAAAAAAGTTTTACTTTCAAGTTCTAAAATGTTTTGTGCAGACTAAACGGCAGTGTCTACAGTATCAAAGAGGACCATTCTCAGTCAGGAAGATGCTTCCTAAAGAGGTGGGACTTAGCCAGAACTTAAAAGGTGAAAAGCAGATGAAGGATTGTTGGGAAAAGCAGAATAGAGAAATGGGAGCCTGACTACAGAGGCAACACCAAATTACCATGATTACGAGACTGAGAAGGGATGGACTGAATTACTATGGAGAATAGGAAATAACTAGGGCTTTCCAGGCTACAGAGATGAAGCCATTTTATTGTTCTGATAATAAGTTAAAATTCTTGTCACTTATAAATTCCTTTGGATAGTCTTTAACTTCTTCCTGTGTGTATACGACAAACAGTTCCCTTATTTCCTCTTTTATCAATAGTTACATTGTCTTTTATATTAACTTTAGATTTATCTCTAGTCACACTAATATTTTCAAAGCAATTTTGCGTTTTAAAAAATTAAAAAAGTAGTTATATTTGCTCAGTGCAGTCATTCTACATATCTTAACACTACAAAAAAATTAGTAATTTGTCGAACAATAATGAGCATATATGTTATAGTACATTCCAATATATTTTTAATAACGTTTTCTTTATAAGGTCCATGATACTCTGCTTTGGTTGAATATTCATTTTGATTGAAAGTAATCAACATGCATTTTTCACTAGATTTCTTGAGAGAAAGAGCAATAAATCCTTGATCTGTGGCTCCCTTCTCTTCACCTGATTTTGTCTTGATTTAGAAACAGGTGAAGAACATGAAAATATAAATTTAAGTGGTATATGAGATCTCATTTGGAGATGGCTGAAAGATTGTTACTTAATATAATTTAACATCATCATCAGTGTTTGATTTTTTAGTGTATATTTTATACTCCAAAACAGAATATCTTTAATTGTAGGTACAACTGTTATATTTTTAATGAAGCTTTAATAGAAGTATATATCTTCTCCAAATGATTTTTAAAGAAACATATTCAAATTACACTCACTTTACTAAAATATTTTATTAGTGCTTTGAATGAAACCTTTTAAAAAAACAACTTTTATTAAAATAAAATAATATAGTTTATGAAATTAAAATTATAGCATATACTACTATGTGTATATACTACACAAATAAATATAAGAAAAAAACAATTTCGTTTAAGAGGGCAATGGGCATATATCTTAGTTTCTTCTTTAATATATATATTTGAATATATTCATCCAATATTATTTTTATTTAATCAATATTCAAATGTTGTACTCCAATGGATAAATTTAAAAATCACTTTTATTACTGTTATTTTATTTAGAAAATTGTTCTAGTTTTGTTCAATAAGCTCTATACATACTATGATTTCCCTTCAAATGATATTGAAGGGAAGCAGAATATGCCACCCCAAAATGTACAACTTGGACAAGTGGATTATTTTGAACTGGAAGCAATCAAGATCCAGCAGACCAAGGAAAACTTTACTTCTTTTTACCTACCTAAAAGAATTGAGATAGGAGGCCTGGCCCAGAGCGAAAGTTCTTACAAGAGATAACATTTTTTTGAATGACCTATCTGTATCACAGGGCAAATATCTAATTACCAAACATCTGGTTTAATCACCACTCCCCGTTTGAAACTCCAGAGCCCTATCCCATTCCTTAGCTGAGGATGGCATATAAGCCTCAACTGCTCTACTTGCCTTTTGGTCTCCTACTTACTTTTAAGGAGCTTCTGTATATATGAACTTAAAATGTTATTTTCATGTAATTTATATTATGTCAATTTAATTATTAGACCTACCAAAGAAGCTATAAGGGTATAAGGAAAAATTTCCTCCTTAACGTTCCGAATCAATTATTTATTTATTTATTTATTTATTTATTTATTTATTTATTTATTTATTTTATTTTATTTTCAGTGATTCATTTTAATGCTGTTTTAATGAGCCTAAAGTTAACAAAAGAATTGTTTTATAGTTTCAAAAACACGTGAATAAAATTAAGTGATGGTGGAAAATTCAAAAGTCTGTTATGAAAACTACAACATACTTTGCAGTTTCATCTAGTAATTAAAAAATAGATTAATTTTAAACCATTATTTTTCAAAATATATTTACAACTTCTTATTCTGGTCCTTATCATTTTTGGTAATTAGTAATTTTAGAAGTTAAAAATATTATAAAATAAATCTGCTTTCTAGGAATGAGCAATGTGCACAAGAATTTAATAATTTAAATGATTTCATTTTGATGATTAAGGTATGCTGGAAAGGATATAGAATGGTATAAAAATACCTCTAGGCTTCTTTCACTTGTTAAATCACTCATTTTAAGAATAGGCAAATTAATTGGAGATAAAAAAATAATTTTAAAAGTTTTAATAAAACAATTGCTTTCAATTTTAATACAAAATTAACTAAGAACAAATCTCATTAGGAGATTTCGAATATTAAACTAAATGGACCATTCCATTATTTATATATTATGGAAATACATGCACTATGTATATTTAGGCCTTTACGATCTCACTCATCAAAGTCCTATATAAAATTATTTTTGTGTTTTTTTAATCCTTTTGATTTGTTATTGTTTAATGGAATACAAGTAAAATTAAACAAGGGAAGGAAAACGGGTGCTTGGAAATGACAGATTTTTTTTACTTATTATGACCATCTCTTTTTCATTATTTATATTTCAAAACAAATATATATGTGTGTGTGTTCACATGTATAAAATAGACTGTCCTAGAATTTGTTGATGTAATAAACGTTTTCAAGAAAAGAGATTTCAATAAAATATAGAGTTCAAGTCCTGAAAACTGTGTTCTGTAATGATTAAAGTAATTTGATATCTCCCTTTATACACTCAGGCACTTTCAGCTATCAAACTATATATAGCAAATCCTCAGACACTCCTAAACCTAAATAATAAAAACCAGTCATGCAAGAAGCAAGAGGTATGCAATATAAAGACAGACGCAGACAGATAGATGATAGATGATAGATAGATAGATATAAATATACAGATCTATATAGTCTTATTTCATTTGTTATAACTCACATTTACTCAACACATTTACTGAATAGTTATAAGATATATTAGGCTGAGAATACAAAGTATATAAAACATGGCTTGTTTTGATGTAACTGATAACTAATTGTTGAGGGTGATATAAACACATGTACATGCACGTATGTATATATGTAAGCAGGTATGTATATGTGCAGGTATATGTGTATGAAATAACATTCTATATAAGTACTTCTTATACGTAGCATGGCTAGCCAAATTAAGGATAAATACCTATTATTTTTCATATTTTTAAGAAATCACTATAAACATTAGAATGTTTATTATTTAAAAAATATTATCAGGACCTCTGCCTTATTTTTTTTGCAGAAATAAGTCTTAGGTAGACATGCCTGGCCTTAGGTAGGCTGGACTGCTAGCAGAGATTATGTGCCTGGAAAAATGAAGATTTGATTCACTCAGAAATATTCTGGAGTTGTTTCCAGTTATTTGTATCTGGCAAATGCTCAGACACATAACCAGATTTTTCAGAAGAGTTGGAAAGACATGAAAGGGAGCTTTTTGAAAGACACGATGGCATCCTCACGTGACACTCGCAAGACTGCTAGCATCCAGTTGCCTTCCTGGGCAGGCCATGGAAGCTTGCCTCTGAGAGGAAGTGTTGTTAGATTATACCGCCTTGCTCCACAAAGTCAAATTGGGATACAAATCTTTAACCTACATTAAATGAACTTTGCCCATATCTATTGGTGTCTTTCAGTCAATCATATCTTTGTGACACAAGAGAAAACATGCTAGGATTTATCTCCATCTACTTTTATAGGATTGGATTTTAAAATCCTGTGCAGAACTTGACATTTTTTATGGTACTTACTAAGACGGAAAAAAAAAAAAAGGAAATTTAATGCACCGATAGAATTCTGGACATCAGTATTTTCTATGGAAATTAGACATCTTGATTCTTGAAACTTTAATTCAAAATTCCCTAGAATCACTGGGTTCCACAGCTTTTATTTGTATCAGAGATTCCTCAAAGAGATATGAGCAGAGTGAAAACTAATTACTCTAATAGCTTTAGGAACACTGAAGTTTTGTGCATAACTCTGGAGGAGCACAGAATCTTGGGATTATCAACAAGAATGAAGTTTTGCAAATTTTATCAATTTCCTCTGTAGTCACTTGAGAGTGTTACTTATATTTTGGAGAACTGAGAAGAGGTTTCTCTTTCATAATTTTTTTTTTTCTTTCTGAAACCTGTTTTCCATGAACCTCCTACGTATGAGCTTATTGTCATGGGCATAAAAGGTCAGTGAGAGGAAAAAGCAATACTGAACTGCTGAATGGAACCTGTCATCTAAAAGCTGAATTATTTGGAGAAAAAACTTGTACTTAGTCGGAAACTAGCCAAGGTACTTGACACATATCAGTTTGCATATTTATAGAAGTTTCTAGAGAATAGGGACAAGCGATGGTTAAGCAAGCACGCAGAATTTAGCTCCCCATCCCACCACTCGCTTACCTCATAAATGCATTTATTGTTATCAGTTTCAAACATAATCCTTCTATACATCAATTATTCTTTCAAATTTAAAGTCAGTTAGCCCAATCTGCCAGTGTCCTTAATTCTAATATAAAAATAAACATTTTGGGATTAAATTCTAGTTTTCATTTTCTGAGTTACAAAAGAACCACAGAAAGAAAACAATATTGTTGTTTATTGAAGTGTATAGTTTCATCTAATTCATTATTTTTTTGAAGACTTCGCCACTGTATATTTAACAAATAGTACATCAGTTAAAATTTAAATCAGCACTAGCGGAGTTTGAACAGACTGTGTTTAGGTTGCTTTCTCTTTCAGCAATATCCACACCAACTGCAATCTAAATTATCAAGACATTCTCTAATAATCCAACACCAATGACATTGTTAAACTTCTTAAATTTATGAATTTAATTACTTTTAATAGTAAAAGCAAATACAAAGCATACAATGCCTGTAATATTTTTTAGAACTTAATAATGATTTCCCTAAAAATAGTTAAAATATCTATCATAATTAAATATCACAATTCAACAATCACCTGTTAAGAAAGTCTAGCAAAAATTTAATACCTAATATTTGCCTGAATTATCTCAATATAGATAATTATGCAATCTGTTCTTACAACTTCAAATATGCAAACATAGCATTTCAATGATTAGTTCTCCAAAATTTAAACAAAAGGATTCCTTGAAATTGGTAGATAAATTGGACAAAGGGCACATAATTTTCTGAAGTAGAAACATGAACTGAGAAAACAAAATAGTATAATAATCTAAATTAGCAATGACTTCCAGTCTCCAATTTGCTTCATTGCACATGGCCAGTTTTCAACCATTAGATTTGTTGATTTTTTTGGCATTAACCAAGCATGTAACACCATTATAATCATCACACACACACACACACACACACACACACACACACACACACACACACACACCACACAAATACAATTCTTTTCTATTAGCTCAGGTAATAGGCAGATTTAGGGAAAATTAAAGTTTAAATTGGGTATAATGTACAAATATTTTATCCTAATCCAATTCCAAAAATCACCTAATTTTACTAATAGGATAATTGTATTATTTCTCCCCTTGACTCCCAGAAGAAATACATTAAAAAAAATATATTTTACTTACACTGTACGATGAGCTGCACCAAAGCTTCTCTTGGCTTCACATTAAATCCATTGTACTGGCTGGTCTGACATCTGTACATTCCTGACATTTCCCTAGATACATTCACAATCCTCAGTGTTCCATCATAGCTCTCCATCTGCATTGACCCATCAGGCATTGCAACCTCTTTATCCGCTCTAGACCAAAGGATGATGGGTTTAGGTTTTCCAGTTACTTGACACTGCAGTTCTATTGTGTCTCCTTCTCTGGTGACCAAAGGTGATTTTTCCTGTGGAACAGTCAGATTGGGTGGAACTTGAAATGGGAAAAAGAAAATTTTTCAAGGTTAGTATAAACTGGAAAATCATACTCAAACACAGAAAATCATAAGGAAACAATTTCTGCTGGTTGAAGATGTGTGACAATTCAGATGACAATAATTATAGAGATCTTGGGAATAAGTGGAAAATTATCCTCACTTGAACAATTCTGAATTGTTTTCATAGAACTCTCTTGAATGACGTCTTTGAACTTTAGCAAAATAAATAAAGCATTAAAGTGAATGGTTAACATAAGAACAATTTATACAATGACTTGTCATTATCAGCCATTAACTGGGTCTTTAACATCTGCATTTGACATAAGAGTGATTCTGCTTGCTGAGAGCTGGATTAGCTTTTCAGTCTTCTGCTTCCTATGCTGTTATTTCTTACCCAAGAATGCTATACCAAAGGGTCAAAGAGACAAAGTCGACTTAGCAGGCATAGTAGTAGTTTGAAAGGGAAAAAGAACGTTTGTTATAAAATTAGAAATTTCACTCTGGTTTAGAAACTATTGCCAAATTGCTAAGGTTTTCTCTCTAGTGGAAATGAGATGAAACTGACTGCAATGCCACACTCTGACAATGCACTGTATTCTTGTTTTTTGAATTTGTAATGTTATTTTGACATTTGAATTCCATGTAATTTCACTTTAAGACATTTTGAGATCACTGCAAATAGTTTGTCATGTTGTTGCCACTATTTCTGTAAAATTAATCTTATGCGAATTTTCAAAAATATATTTCAATAAGAATTGTAATTTTCTTGTTAAGCTAATTTCTGATTTTACTGAAGATATTGATGAGTAAATTAGGTTGAAACTTACTTTATTGTGCTGGTGTATATATATATACATATATATGTTATGATTTACAGAAAACATGAAGTAACAAGAGGCAAGTACTACCCAATGACTTTTCTTATAAATAATATCACCTGTTCTTTTGGAAGACTTTTATTTCTTATACAATGTATATGAATTCAAATGTATTTATGCGATAGAATATCTTTCAAAAAGCACAGGCTAAATTAGAATGCCAGAATATGAATAAATAGAAATATATATTAATAATTCCATTCTTCTGATAAATGTAACATGCCCCTTTGGAGAGTACTGCATATGATTGAAAAGGCAAAGGTTTTATTCTCTCTTCTAGCATTACTGTGCTTCAGTGCCCAGAAACAAAAACAAACTTAATTATTTCTCAACTAATGTTGAAACGTTGTTTCTCTTATTACACATAGGAACGAAATAAATTCAAATCAAAAGAGATATGAGCATTATCTTAGTATTTAAGTATCTTTATGTATACTTTTTCATTTAATTCCTTCATTTACTTATTTTTTAAAAAAAGTAGTTAAATAATGTATAGCATCTCAGAAATTAGAAAATATAAAACATTAAAACATTAATCACCACCTTCTTGAAGTAGATATATACATTTTAGGAATTGCTATGACAAATCACACGTTTAAAAATGGCTGCATTTAAAAACTCTACATGATTAAATAATTTGATTAAATAATTCATTCTTGAAAATATAAACAATTACATGATTTCGTTAAATAATTTATTCTTTTAGAAGTGAATCATGAGGGATTGATGCAATTCTAAGCAGCATCTTCCAACAATAAGATCAAAAAGAAGCTTCAATATTTACTCACGCTGCATGAGAAATTACACATAATAACAGCAATAATCTCAGCAGTTAATATTAATTATGCTCTTACTATGTGACAGGGATAGTTAAGGATTTTACAATTTCATTTAATCCCTTGATAATCCTAAGGATCAAATATTTAATATTAGAATTTAACAAACGAAAACATTGAGATTAAGAGAGAATAAATACTTTGATTTGAACAAAATTTAAAATTATGCCAATTTCTAATAGGTGGGCAATGTAGAAACATGACCCTTGAAGCAGGCTCCATCCAGTAAACTACAGTGTCTGAAATGAATAATTTAAGTTAGCACTGTACTCCTGCTCACAACTGTTCTGCAACTATGAACAAACTGGACAAATTTCCCCTGCCCATCTCTTGTACACTTTCCCAGGGACAATAAAAAAGGGTCAAGATAGAAATGTAGGGGAATAACTGACGCATATTCTGCAAATTACCTTATCTATCTATCTTATATGTCGATATCTATCTTAAATATCTATATCTATCTATATTAGAATACTTTTTATATACAAGCCAAAACTACTTTCAAGATATACCAATTCAAATAAATATCCCAATATTGATAAATATATATGAAATGAATTAAAAGAAATTGTAAATTAAGAGATTACTTCATGGAGTGTTCTTATATGAAATCTTCCATCCTCATTTCTTCCAAAAATAAGCCACATGACTTTGACCAAGATTAACTGGTCTGAGTATTAATTTCTTCATTTTTGAAACTAAGAATTTATATTTTATGAGCTCCACGGTTATTAATGTTCTGACTACAGGAACAAACAGTAAAAAGTTAAAAATAGAAGTGATGCTAAGTGAAAGTATTAATTTCCTGACTTCATAAGATAAATATACAAAGATTTTATTACATTAGGCCATTCAAATACACACATAGATCCTCGACTAGCTATATATTATTTGAGTTTATCATGCTAAATAGTTCAAAGTCCCTTTGTAAATTTGTTATTCATTTAGATACACTTTCCTTTCTATGTAACCAAAATTACAGAAATGTATACCTCATTTTTAATCTAGGTAACTTAACAATTTTTAAAAAATAAATTAGCTCAGTTTTCACTAAATAGCAAAGCCTAAATAAAATATGGTTTATTTTAATCTCTTCTATAGTCCTTTTAAATCTTGAAATTGGAGTTAATCCTTTTTTTGCAACTTTCTCGACCAAGAAGACCTTATAAATTCTCAAAGATTTTATAGGCTTCTCTCTCTCTAGCCACATTAAATTTCCTATTCTCTGGAATTCTATACTCAACTCTTAATTATTACTATAACTTTTCTGTTAGGCGATCTCATTTGTTCTTAAAAATTTATCTCTTTTGTTTGTTGATAATACGAATTCTAACTTTAACCCAAGGCTCTTCCAGTTTATAACTGCAGCCTATTTCTATATTCCAAGTCTTTCAAATCACCATACCTCAACGCCATTTATGTCTTGACTTAGTTGATAGCTAATTATTAACGCAACTCATCAGCTAATTAAAAACCATAGAGTTTTCTTTGTTTTACCATTTCCTTTTTCTCACCACTTCCTATCAGCTGCTTTGGTATCTCTTTCAAAAATGCTTCTCATATCTGTCTATTTCTTTTCATGGCTACAAGTAGATTTCTTTGTAGAAGTCATCATTTTTTCTTCTTGTGACAGTGTACCAGTCTAATTCTTCCAGGCCTCCTGCTACCCTGTCATAAGTTTTACCATCATAAATGCCACTTTATTAATGTCACTATGAAACTACAAACCTCAGTGAGAACGCTAATCATAACACTACTTTAATTTAAAAACAAAAAAGTCCAAAACAGCCTGATGGATGTGTTAAATAAACAGTGGTACAGTCACACAATAGAATATGATGCAGCCTTTTAAATGATGACATAGTAGACCTACATTTATTGATAAAGATATTTATATTTTTAAGCAAGAAAAGCAAGCTAGAAAATAGTATGAATACCTATATCACTATTAATAAGTGAGTAAAACATATTACTGAGCAGACAGCTCCTTGAAAGCTCAGAGTGTCTTACTCTAAAGTCTGGTGCCCTGCTTTCCTGCTTGGCATAGGCCAGGAAGCCATGAAATAATTGAGAAAGGAAGGGAGGTAGAAAGAGAGAGAAAGATAAGGAGGTAAGAAGGTAAAAATCTATGACTATAATAGAAATAAATATAATAGATAAAAATCATGAACATTTTAGAATAAAAGTGATAAATAACAATCAATTGTAGTAATTGTATAATTAGCCCATACAAATAGCAGACGCTCTTGCAAAATATATCATTATCATTAATATAAATTTCAGATGCACATCTTGAGATGTGTGGGGGTGTATGAGAGAGTTAAGAGAGTCAGTTTTACTATTCTTTCTCTTTTCATTTAAAGATTTGGATAGAAAAGCTATAAAAAAAAAATACAGGAAGAGCCAGTTTATGGACATGCTATTTAACTTTGTCATATAATGTTTTTATGCCCTTTCTCTAATCAATTAAATTAGTTTTTAATGTTAAATATCACAACAAAAACATCAAATTTAGTAGAAAATTTTGAAATGTCTGCATTTTGTGAGGTCCACATGTATTCATAATGTACTTGCTAAAAAAAGTCCCTGCTGATAAAAACACAAAGATACATTTTCTGATATATAGTCTATAACTGCCTTTACTTTGATTTTTCTTATCTGCAATGCTACTGTTGGAGATGCTATAATCGAAAAACCTAAAAAAAACATGATATGACACCAAAGTTTATCATTCCAAACCTAAATAAATAGACAAGTAATTTGGACAAACTGGTTTTCTGTCAACTATTCTGTTTTGTCACAGACTGTAAAATAATGCAAACATAGAAAATGAAAATGTTTTCATTTCTTCATTGAGAAAGAAGCTGAGGAATTATATTTTATTTATTTTTTATTATTTATTTTATTTTATTTTTCTAGGCGAGGCAACCCTTGGTTGACCTCACAGATTGCAAGGACCTTGTCAGTTTACAGTCCCTTACTTTTTATTTTTTACACCTACTGCACCTGATCTTCTTAGGTGGTCTCCCATCCAAGTACTAACCAGGCCTGACCCTGCTTAGCTTCTGAGATCATATGGAATCGGGCTTGTTCAGTGTGGCATGGCTGCAGACAAGCTGAGGAATTTTAATCTTTAGTCTTTCCTCAGAAAGTGTCTGGTTTATTTTTCTTACTTGAGAATGCAGGGGAAGGCTAGTTCATCTTAACTTTATTAGAAAGTATCATGTTTTATGAAACAAAGATATCAGAATATGCTTATTAAAACTTGTTTTAAAATATATAAATATTTGGAGTGTACTTTAATAGCAGATATTTAAACAAAAATATTTATTTTAATATAAAAATCATAATAAACTATTTAATAAGTAAAATTGTCTCTAGAGCTACCAGACTCATATTTTCAAGAATATCAAAGTATGACACTGATTTAATTATACTTGAATTTTTGAGTTGGAATAGTTTATAATACATATGCATGTTCTAGAGTAGAATCTATAATCTCTATTTAAAACATATGTAAATCGGACTTCAAAAAAATTGTGATTATGAAAGTGACCCCTAGAGGTCAGATTCAAGATTCTCATGCTGACCAGATCTATATAAACACCTGTAAAAAAGTAAGACTCAAGTAAAGTGTGAATTTGTAGATATAACTAATACAAATAAGCAAAACCTTTTTCTTTTAACCTTCAAAAACAACAGGTGAATTAAAATTTTTTACTATAGATTTTATGTGAGTTTCATCTCTGGTGACCTATTGAGATGGCAAAGTTAACAACATCCTTATTTCAGATTACATAGTAATAAAGGAAAGATATTCTATCACTCTCAAGTGCTTTCTCAGTGTCCAAGTCAGTAGTTTTCAATCTTTTTTTTTTTTTGCTAACAAACGACACATTAGCTTTGTAAGCATGAGACATGCACATGAATATATTCAGAGTTTTAGGTTTTGAGAAGTCACAAAATAATTGTACATGAAAGTTAAGAAATAAATAGTTTGCAATTGCAACAACTATCAATGGCATATGAGTAATGACTTGTCATAATGGACTATGAGATAAGTGAGATAAGCCATTGGGTAAGTGAAATTGTCAGCATGCTTGTTATAACTCTACTCATTTCTCTTCCACTCAAAGAAGTATATTCAATGTAAGTGAGAATAATATTATTACTGTAATCTATATTTTAAAATCTCCATAAATTAATATTTGAAATAATAGTTGATTTGAACACACCACTAAGAATAATTGTGTTAATACATGAAACTTGTCTAAGAATGTGATGCTCTGTGGCCACAGGGAAGTTTTTATATGATGACTATTGGCCATGTAAGGCAAATCTGAAAATTACTTCCAACTCAAAAATAATTCCAATCTAAATCCCCCAAATATTTTTTGAACTAATATACAGCCCATTTTATTAGTAACTGTGTGTCAATTAAAGTATTTAGTAAGGTGTGCTAGAAAGATATCCGAGATAACGAAAGAAATCCAACTAGCTAAAGTCTTCTCACTTATTTATGGACTTCCTGGTATTTGTTTCCTTTTAGAAACTATGACTGATAACAAACAATGTTTGAGGAAAGACAACACCCCAAGTTCATTTCTCATGAAAGAAGTAAAGGTTGTCAAGGTTTTTATTTTAAAATATGGAAAACTTCCTTGAGCCATAAGTTAATATCATAAAATAATCTATTGCATTGGTGTACTTCTTTCTGTATTATCTACCCACTTACAAACAGATTACTTAAATCAAATTCATGAATGTCTCTTTTTCTTCTTAAAAAAAAAATCTTACCATTTCTAAATAATTCTTTCTTAAAAATCTTGTCACATTAACATTTAAATATCTTCAGTAGCTCCCCATTTTCTAGGAAAGCTCTAAATCCTATTGTTTGTTTTCCATCTTACTTGCCAACTCTTATTAAGGCATAATGCTTCTGTGAAAAGCTCTCTATGCGGTTTAGGCAGGTGTTTTGGTCTGCTTAACACACCTGGCTCATTACCAGCTCTTCATCTTCCTTCCTTCTCTCTGGGAATTACTTTGCCCTCATAATCTCCATCCAATGATTCCTTATTTTCTAAAGCCCTATTTAAGTTTTCTGTTCTCTTAAGTCTTTCCTGATATCTGTATCTTTTATTCATTCTCCATGTCCCTGAAATACAGAGTATCCAATTTATTCTACATATGTCATGAAAAATGTGTACTCCCTTACATGTATAGCTAAAACATCCTGTGGTCAGCACCAGGTTTTATTTATTTCCTCAGTAGTTCCCACACCATTTTAAATATTTAAATATTTTAGAGGTGCTTAGTATAATTCTTGATCGATTGATGAGCACCAATCGAGGTTACTAAGCAACCAAATTAAGAAAACTATTGATGAATAGTCACCTCTTGATTATCCAAGGCTTAGGTATAGAGTGTATGAATTTCAAAATCATTTTCACACATTTCTATTTTTAATTTAAAAAGTTTTTATAAAAGTAGTACTTTTAGTAAGTTTTAATTTGGTCACAAGAATGATACAGAAAGGTAAAATGTTGGAAACATTTGGTAGTACTGAGTAATTTGTCCATGGCTTTCCTCTATTAGCAATAGAGTAAGGTTAGTTGACTCTACAATGGGATGCCCATGTGGACCCATATTCTAAGACCTATTACTCACAGTCTTGTGGGTAAATCATATATGACACAGGCACTTATTTTAAAATATGTCCTCACACCAGATGGTAAGCCTAATGTTTTTGTCCATGATATGAATAAGCATAAATACATCTCTTATCACACTTCTGTAAATAAAAACTGCCCTTTTCTTTTAGCACTGACACATTTTTTTTTTTATGGATTCACCTATAAGAAATCAAGAGATGCTAATAAAATGAGGTTGAAATGTTTTACAAATCTAGCAATAGAGCAGAAAGGAAGCACATTTAAAAAACAAACATGAGGTTAAAATACCATGGCATTTGCATTTGGAATATCTAAGGGGAAATGTACATGCACGCATACACACACATACACAATGCTTATTTTTTTAAAGAGTTGTAGAAAATCGTAATACAATGGCATTGTTAGTTATTTGAAACATATGGGGAGAGGCAGAATCCTGGAGTGTAGTAACTCTGGAGGGTTTAGTATTAGAAGATGGAGGACATGCAGTGCCATTCAATCAGGAAAACAGGTTTGGCAGGCAACAGTTGTGGCTGCTCCAACTTCCCTCTCCCAGCAGGTGTTGCTATGGCACAAGAATAGTCTCTGAGGGATTCAATAGAACACAAAATGTAAGATGAAAGAATAAAATAGAAAATCATTCTCTGAGTGGCATTCATATTTTTCCTGCTACACAAGCTACAAAATCAGTTGCAAATAAACAGGTCCTAACTTGCTGCCTCATAAGTAGATAAGTTACTGGGAACTTAGGCTAAGGTTACTTAGTAGCCTTTGGTTAAGTTTAGTTTTCAAGTATCTTGAATTGTTATGATGTTCATCTTATTTGGTTTTCTACCTTTAGCTTATGATGAGATGTTTTCTAAAATCATTAAAATAAATCTGTATCAACAAGAAAATTTTCTACTAACCTCTTTGAGAAAAGATATGAAAACATACTTCTTTTTCTTTTAACCTTCCTTCCCTGACTTATTGTATGTGTTTCTCATGCACTGATATACATAAATGAATGGTGATCACTGATTAAGTATGTGAAATATCACCAGTGGAAACATTTTTTTTTTTGAAACAACTATATATTAAAAAAAAAAAAAATCTAGAAGCCAGATAGTTCTGCTTGCTAGCGAATCAAATTATATTAAAATTTTAGCAAGCTAGGAATCTGGATTATACTGAGATTGTTGGAAGAAATAAGGATTGCAAAACAAGCACTTGTTTTTTTGGTTTTTTTTGCAACAAGAATTAAAACATTCAATAAGTTAATAAATTATTTAATTACTAAAATATTATTGGTTTTTGGATGAAGACATAATCTATAATCATTTCTGGAAAATAAGGGATCAATTCCTCAACTCACTACTGTTAATTAAGTTCTATTTCATGGGTTTTTTTTTAATAATACAGAGTAAGTTTGGAAACTGTAGTTGTTTATGTATAGCAATGGGTTAATAATTTTAACTTTAAACACTGAATACTGTATCCTAAACAGTATTATGCAAACTAAAATTCATTGGCAGGAAATAGTTCAAAAGCTTAAAAGTTAGTTCACAGATCCCAAAATTCCTACAATTCTTATATTCTATAATATATCTGTGTCTTTGCCTATTCACTCTTAAAAATGGTGCCATGATTTATCTAAATACGTTTATATGTGCTGATAAATGCACTATCCCTATCCCTTTAATTAATAGTAAATGCTATGAGAGTAACAAAAGCAGGACTGTATATACAAAAACTTAGCCCCATGCTATAGCTAATATCAATTCATTTTAACACACATTTTTTGAGCCTCTTCAATAGGCAAAAATGCTTAAAACTGAAGACACGAGACATAAATTAGGCCATTCACTACCTTCAAATATTATACTATGCATTATGGAAACTGATCATTAGAATGGATTCTTAGTAACTGATAATTGTTCATAATCATTTTTTAAATAAGAGGCCTTCTTTTAATAGACATGGAGAGTTTGGAAAGGTTCTAAGTGGACAAGATTAGAAATTTGACTACAGCTCAAGGCCCAACTCGTTTACTAGCTATGCAATCTTGGGTTATCATAATCTGTTTTATCATCTGCAAATAAGGCTAATGAAAAGGAGAATTTAAAGATAAAATGGTGTAACGCATATTAGAATGTCGTAACTGTCAAGTACTTGAGTTGTTTAATATACTTGTAAAGAGCAAAGTTCAGGTCTGGCAGCCAAGATTCAGATCCTAGCTCTACCACCTACTGGTTGCGTGACCTTGAGAAAGTTATCTAACTTGTATCTCTCGGTTTACTCAAAGTAAAATGAGCATAATCATAACTATTTTAGATTTTTTTTAGGATTAAACAGTATAATATACATAAAATCTTGAGCACAAGGTCTTGCATATGGTAAACACAATATATGTTATATGTTTTCTAATCAATGCTTTTTATTAGTACAATATCAATAACTACATTTTCTTATTATGCATATATTTCTATATTGAGAGCAAAGATCTTGTTTTGTTCAAATCTATGATGTCTCAAGTACTGAGCCTGGGTACACATAGGTCAAAGAAATATTTTATAGATAATATATAAATATATATTTACACATATAAATAAACCTCTTTACTATTGTCAGTTGTCATGGAGACACGCATGCATTTCAGATGAGGAAACTATTTTAAGAATATTTTGGAAAGGACAGGAATGAACCTTTTTAATCTGAATAGTCAGTCATCCAAGGAAAGAGGTTGCAAATTTCTGCCATTAGACATAATAATTGAATTGGTGTATTTGGATATTATCATAAAATGCCACATAATACAGATATCTCAGTTCTCATTCTATTTCTATGAAGTAGTAAGGATTGGGCATTCCTAAATACATCTATTCCTCACTTAGGAGGATGATAAAATGTCAGTGCTGTCCATTTTCACAAAGGTCAGGGTATTGCGATGAAAACCAGAGACCAGTGAGTTAAAAGGAGTTGTCTGATCATGTTAATTATATGATTGCTTTCCTGGGGATAACAGAATTCTAAATTAAAAGGATAAACTATAAATTATATATCAAATGCATTTTATGAAAGCATAGAAAAAGAAAAATGCTTTAAAGAAATCCATAATTTATTTTACTTTCTAGAGCAACTGTGGTCGCGGTGGTAAACTCTTCAATGCAGAATGGCTAGAAAAATCAATTTACTTCTATAATAAAAAGGCCATTTGTCTCCTTGTAAAATCCATGTGACATTGTTAGGCCTCTTATAAATGATCACACTGGACAATGTCTGTGGTTTACAAATTCCCTAATTACACCACTGATTGTGTATCATTGAATGTGCCTTATCCTGTGGAAACAGACACTACCACCATTTTAATAAACATTTGGACATAAAACGAAGCTGGCTCTTTCATGCTTTGTCAAGAGCAAAATGAAACAACCAGGGAACACAATGTTCCATCAACAGATCAGGGGCACATGTTCTTTAGAGCAAATGAAGTTTAATTAACAGATCCGTTAGTAGATAACTGGTCAATTAAAAAAATAGGAGAAGGGTTTTCTTATACACATGAAGACTTTATTAACAAATATTCTACCGATGCATGAATACATTTTATGATCCATTCTGTCAGTCTGTAGAAGTATAGAATGCTACAATAAAAATATGGGCCTAATTTTAAAACCACATAAAAACTCATATAATGTCACTGATCAGAATGATACATAACTCATTCTGAGCTAATATGTGACTATGAATAGAGTTTAGTACTACTTTATTAATATGGTTTTACATTGTATTTTATTCCTAACCAAGAATATTTCCATTTAAATGTCAACTAAATATATTTTGTTTACAAATATTATTTAGACAGACTTGGTAAAAGTGAACTACGCATGTTTCATTTATAGTGGACTGTAATTCATACTAAATGCATTTTAGATGCAGACATTTGAACTGCTTGTCATTTTATCATTTCTACTTCACATATTTAAATTACCAGTATATTTCATATTGTGCATGAAATCTTTTCTTTTTAAGTGCAGTGCTATATTTCTAGTTTCACATCTTTTTAATCTAATCATTTTTTACTGATAGAACATTTCTAAAATTTGGGAAATGCTTATTTATTTACCTGTAATATACTTGAGAAGAGTCTGGTGTCCTCAATTCTTCCCTTCCCCTGCAAATCATTGTCATGTCCCCTTTTCTAAAGCTTTCAGTCCTGTTCCTAAGCTGCCTCTTAGGCTGACTTTCATCCAATAGGGCTTCTCAGGCTCCAATTCCTTAGTCAAAGAGGTAAGAAGGCAGACACAATATGATTTGAGGTTTCTGAGAAGGATTCATGCATCAAAATTACATTTCTCACATCATATCTCTGGAGCCTGAAATCTCATTATTTGCATTCATTCCATCGAGAGACTGGGTTTTATATAAAGAACTTGGGTTCTGCAACCAGAATTGACCTATGTTCAACACTTTACTCCACTCCTTAGAAACTATGAGGCCTAGTAAAGCTACTTATGCTTTCTAAAGCTCGTGTCTCATCTGTAAAATGGGCAAAATCACAAAACTATCTACTTCAAATGGTGTTCTGAGAATTTCAAAGAAGTACTCATTATAAAGTATTTAGCCCAGTAACTGGAATATAATAAACAATCCAAAAATCTTAGATTTTTTTCCTGTAAATAAGAATTCTATGTTATATGGTCTGTCATTGACTTTGAAATGCTCAGCAATGTAGTAATGCTTTATTTCTTAAACTAAGTGTGGTTATATAAGCTGCATGCTTGCAATTCATGTGTTTTCTTCTGTGTTTCTGTTATACTACTATAAAAGTTTTTTTTTTTTAAATGCTTCATGATAGACAATGTGATCTATATTTATGTGTTATAAGTTTTAATACATATTTTAGTGTTACTGTTACTATTTAAATTATGAAATTCAGGAATATACACCCCAGATGTGGTTAGGTAGCATTTTAAAGACCCAGACCCTGGGTTTACTCTGCTTAGAAAGCTAGAACAAGACAAGTATCATGTTGAGCTGCACAAGAGGATTTTTAACATAACAAAACATTAAAAGTGGTCTTCTTTAATAAAATGAATACTGTTCAAGTTATGTGCCTAGGTTAGAATAGGGTAAGGCCTTGCCCCACTTTTGTGAATGGAATATGAGACTGGCAAACAGGACCTAACATCCTAAAACTCTGTGAAGTGTTCTTAGAGTAAGAGAGAGTATTGTACCCTCCATCAAAAGATAACGTAGTCATGTGATTCAACTAGAATGTTACCTGAATCCCTTTTATT
Organism: Pteropus alecto; assembly: GCF_000325575.1. Lineage (NCBI taxonomy): Eukaryota > Metazoa > Chordata > Mammalia > Chiroptera > Pteropodidae > Pteropus > Pteropus alecto. The sequence continues at coordinate 8,330,694 of NW_006442512.1, read as the reverse complement.
TTAAAACCTGCCTATGGTGATTCATTCATACAAGGCCCTTGTCCAAGTGTGTAACTGAATAGCAGAATCACCTGAGATAGTAATGGGAAATATCCATTTCATGTAAGATGATACAACATTTTACAGCATGCCGAAAACTCTTACACTGGAATTGGAATCTGAGAATCTAAGCTTAAGTTAGGATGTGGCTATAGGAAATGA
>NW_006442512.1:8327094-8330410 GCF_000325575.1 Pteropus alecto | reverse complement strand
GCACTAGGTAATCTATAAATATATCTAATATTTAAAAACTATAATTGTCAATAATTGAGACATTCAGAAATCTTTAAAAAATATTTTAGAAAAAAGGAATCTGGGGATCTGCACCAATAATTTTTAATTTAAAAATAGATATTCAGAATTCATAAATATCCCCAAATTATGCCACTAAAATCTCACCTGTAATGATTTTATAAATTTAATCTCTTTCTTAACCTCATTGATATCCGACAATGAAAAATGAAAAACTAAGACTTAAAATTAATTAGGCCATTTTACTATTCATTTGTAAACAGATATAGGGGTAAAGTTTTTATACTTATGGTAGTTCTAATTTATATTTTGAAGCTCCCAAAAGAAATAGCTTTGATTTAACACATTCCAAATTATAAGATGAAACTTAGATATTACAAATTAAATCTATAAAATAATTGTTCTATTTAATGTCAGAAAATCTAGGACTCCTCTAGAGCTTTGGCTGTCACATAGAGCAAAATGGTATTGAAATTGTCAATCTGTGGATCTAGTATTCATGGAACTTCTATTTATTTCTCTGTTCCTCAGTTGATAATGGTAGATTGGTAGTGTCATCTATGAACATAAAAATGTGCTGTGTTTAATTACATAAGTAGAAATATAATAGCACTTCCCACATCTCTTTCTTCTCCTGTAGTCAAAAGATCCAGAGTAAGTTTCACTAATAATGGTTTACATAATATACCCTAATTTTTAGTCAATTAACTATAAACTTGATAGAGACTTTTTTTTATCAGTTAATGAATAAATGTGTCATAAGTCTTTCTTTAATTCTTTACTAGTTCTTATAAACTTAAATGCAAATTGTGGGAATGGTATTCATTTCTCAATTGAGTAAAGAAATCTAAATTCGGTCATTTAAAATTCAAATAGTTCCTATCTCCTCATTACTTGCATTTATCAAAAGATGAAGGGTATAGAAAGCATAAATCAAGTATTCTTTCCTATTTCTCATTGACTTGTTCTTATTGTAATGTAATCTGGGAATTTCAAAAAGAATTTAATTGCCAAGTGAAGGAAATCCTCAACACATGACAGCAACTAGACAAGAGCTCATTAACCACTGTTAAACCATAACTTGTAAGGTGGAAACTTTGTTCTTATATTTAGAGGAAAAGAGTTGGGTATTTGAAGATGATAATTAGAGGAAAATTGTAAATTCAACATTATTTCCATAATTATATAGATTCAATTTTATGTGAGAAAATTCTAATATGTAAACATGATTAATAGTTATTGAACTATTATAGAAAATTGAGAATTAATTCAATGCAGCCCATCTTTGCATTTATCCTTTCCCCAAAAATAAATGGTAAAAATATTGATATACTTTATATTTCTCAAAACAACTGAAAGCTTACTGACAAGGTCAACTAAAAACATTTCAAAAATTCCCTCTCATTCCTTTAAATGATCTCACTGAGAAAAGATTACTTTGTTACTTTCTGTAAATCTTGTTCTCTCTCATTTTTCCTTTTATTCTCTCTCTCCTTTTCATCCTCCCTTCCTCCCACTTTCAGTTGACAATCCTTTCACTTAAAGGAAAATAAGAGCTCACTTCTATTATCAGAATCTATGCATCAATATTAAAGTACTTGGGACAAACACGATCTTTCACACAAGCCTTTTCATGCTGATGAAAAGGTACTGAAGGCTCTAAAGACACTGTAAATACAGGAAGTTTTCCACTGGGTATCCCCCTGTTCCACACAAATTGAAGAGTTCTTTTTTCTTGATATCCACTGACCATTCTTTTTTCATTTTCCTAATGGTATCCACTTTTCCCCACCGTCTCCTTGGATATTTTTAAATCTTTACTTCATGTTCTCTTCTTGGATAAGTTCATCCACATCTAATTAATACAATTGCTTGTGAAGTCCATGTTTTACTTCTGACCTTTCTCCCAGTCATCAAACCTAGTTTTCTAATTGGTCACCAAAAGCAAAAGGATGTCTTACAAGCACTCAGCTACAACTAATCCCAAATCAATCTGTCCCCTCAAGCCTCTTCTATAACCTAAAATCTCTTATTCAGAATGTGACATTACCATATTCTAAATAACCAAGGTATAACATTCTGGAATGAGAAGAGTAAAAGCACAGCATACTTTGAAAGAGATTGAAAAATTCATCTAAGCAAATGGTTTTCAACTATGTGGGCTTAATACTGTGTGCACACCTATATGTGTGTGAATTTGAGTAAGAATCGTTTGTCCAACTATAATCTTACATAGAAGTCCTATATATAAAAGAGATAAATTTTTAACTCTGATTGAAGTTAGGTATAGGAGGTCAAATTCCCAACTAATGAAGCGGGTATAGGAGGTCAAATTCCCAACTAATTATTTATCATATTCCAGCATTCAGTGGCCCTTGAGAATATTAAAAAAAAAAATCTTTAGTTAGTATTGGAATAGCACTTGGAAATCAGTAACCCAGCTGACCCCTTTATTCCATAGATGAAAAGTTTTGTGGTCTAGCCACAAGGTCATACATAAAGCTATTTTGTAGTAAATTTGGGCCTGGACCCAAGTCCAGGGTTCGACACCACATTAAGCTGCCTGATGTCAGTGAAGCATTCTCTTAAATTCACTCAAGAGCATTGGTCACTGACTTAACTGCCCCTTAATGGGAGAGGTTGTGAGTATGCCACAGCACTTCATCTGATTCCTATCAATTTCTTCAGCTGAATAAATAGTTTCCCTCCCCAAACACACACTTCAATCTGCAGGCTCTTTTTTGCTAAAGTTCTTTTTTTTTTCTCCATTCTGTTTCCTTAAACTGTTTTTAAAAAATATTCCAAAGCTATAGTGGAGACGTAAGAAATCTAAGATGCAAAGAGGTTAATTTCTCAGATGAAGTTCATGAGCAAGTCTCATGCTTTTCCTATTAACTAAACATGTTGTATCTTTTCCTCTCACCTTACGTAAAGTGTTGCTTATGCCCACTGCCTTATTACTTCCTAATAAAAATTTTCTATCTTGTCTCACAAATTTTCTCTAAATGACTCACTGAACTCATCCTCGCAATGCAAACAAAGGTACTCTATACTGTTGGGGAAACAGAGGAAAAGTTTTCTTTGATTTCTCCACCATTCTTCCTCTAATTTTCTCTTTTTGGAACTCTGCAGATTTATCCAATGAATTGCTCCCCAAAACACCAATCTGATCATACTTACTGCTCCCTTGGTAACATTCTTTGGTCATTCTTTTTTATGTTAGTGAGATGTAACTACATTCATTTTTTTTTTTTTTTTTTTTTAAGTTTTAGGTTTA
>NW_006442512.1:8324089-8327039 GCF_000325575.1 Pteropus alecto | reverse complement strand
ATAATATATAAATATATATTTACACATATAAATAAACCTCTTTACTATTGTCAGTTGTCATGGAGACACGCATGCATTTCAGATGAGGAAACTATTTTAAGAATATTTTGGAAAGGACAGGAATGAACCTTTTTAATCTGAATAGTCAGTCATCCAAGGAAAGAGGTTGCAAATTTCTGCCATTAGACATAATAATTGAATTGGTGTATTTGGATATTATCATAAAATGCCACATAATACAGATATCTCAGTTCTCATTCTATTTCTATGAAGTAGTAAGGATTGGACATTCCTAAATACACCTATTCCTCACTTAGGAGGATGATAAAATGTCAGTGCTGTCCATTTTCACAAAGGTCAGGGTATTGCGATGAAAACCAGAGACCAGTGAGTTAAAAGGAGTTGTCTGATCATGTTAATTATATGATTGCTTTCCTGGGGATAACAGAATTCTAAATTAAAAGGATAAACTATAAATTATATATCAAATGCATTTTATGAAAGCATAGAAAAAGAAAAATGCTTTAAAGAAATCCATAATTTATTTTACTTTCTAGAGCAACTGTGGTCGCGGTGGTAAACTCTTCAATGCAGAATGGCTAGAAAAATCAATTTACTTCTATAATAAAAAGGCCATTTGTCTCCTTGTAAAATCCATGTGACATTGTTAGGCCTCTTATAAATGATCACACTGGACAATGTCTGTGGTTTACAAATTCCCTAATTACACCACTGATTGTGTATCATTGAATGTGCCTTATCCTGTGGAAACAGACACTACCACCATTTTAATAAACATTTGGACATAAAACGAAGCTGGCTCTTTCATGCTTTGTCAAGAGCAAAATGAAACAACCAGGGAACACAATGTTCCATCAACAGATCAGGGGCACATGTTCTTTAGAGCAAATGAAGTTTAATTAACAGATCCGTTAGTAGATAACTGGTCAATTAAAAAAATAGGAGAAGGGTTTTCTTATACACATGAAGACTTTATTAACAAATATTCTACCGATGAATGAATACATTTTATGATCCATTCTGTCAGTCTGTAGAAGTATAGAATGCTACAATAAAAATATGGGCCTAATTTTAAAACCACATAAAAACTCATATAATGTCACTGATCAGAATGATACATAACTCATTCTGAGCTAATATGTGACTATGAATAGAGTTTAGTACTACTTTATTAATATGGTTTTACATTGTATTTTATTCCTAAGCAAGAATATTTCCATTTAAATGTCAACTAAATATATTTTGTTTACAAATATTATTTAGACAGACTTGGTAAAAGTGAACTACGCATGTTTCATTTATAGTGGACTGTAATTCATACTAAATGCATTTTAGATGCAGACATTTGAACTGCTTGTCATTTTATCATTTCTACTTCACATATTTAAATTACCAGTATATTTCATATTGTGCATGAAATCTTTTCTTTTTAAGTGCAGTGCTATATTTCTAGTTTCACATCTTTTTAATCTAATCATTTTTTACTGATAGAACATTTCTAAAATTTGGGAAATGCTTATTTATTTACCTGTAATATACTTGAGAAGAGTCTGGTGTCCTCAATTCTTCCCTTCCCCTGCAAATCATTGTCATGTCCCCTTTTCTAAAGCTTTCAGTCCTGTTCCTAAGCTGCCTCTTAGGCTGACTTTCATCCAATAGGGCTTCTCAGGCTCCAATTCCTTAGTCAAAGAGGTAAGAAGGCAGACACAATATGATTTGAGGTTTCTGAGAAGGATTCATGCATCAAAATTACATTTCTCACATCATATCTCTGGAGCCTGAAATCTCATTACTTGCATTCATTCCATCGAGAGACTGGGTTTTATATAAAGAACTTGGGTTCTGCAACCAGAATTGACCTATGTTCAACACTTTACTCCACTCCTTAGAAACTATGAGGCCTAGTAAAGCTACTTATGCTTTCTAAAGCTTGTGTCTCATCTGTAAAATGGGCATAATCACAAAACTATCTACTTCAAATGGTGTTCTGAGAATTTCAAAGAAGTACTCATTATAAAGTATTTAGCCCAGTAACTGGAATATAATAAACAATCCAAAAATCTTAGATTTTTTCCTGTAAATAAGAATTCTATGTTATATGGTCTGTCATTTACTTTGAAATGCTTCAGCATGTAGTAATGCTTTATTTCTTAAACTAAGTGTGGTTATATAAGCTGCATGCTTGCAATTCATGTGTTTTCTTCTGTGTTTCTGTTATACTACTATAAAAGTTTTTTTTTTTAAATGCTTCATGATAGACAATGTGATCTATATTTATGTGTTATAAGTTTTAATACATATTTTAGTGTTACTGTTACTATTTAAATTATGAAACTCAGGAATATACACCCCAGATGTGGTTAGGTAGCATTTTAAAGACCCAGACCCTGGGTTTACTCTGCTTAGAAAGCTAGAACAAGACAAGTATCATGTCGAGCTGCACAAGAGGATTTTTAACATAACAAAACATTAAAAGTGGTCTTCTTTAATAAAATGAATACTGTTCAAGTTATGTGCCTAGGTTAGAATAGGGTAAGGCCTTGCCCCACTTTTGTGAATGGAATATGAGACTGGCAAACAGGACCTAACATCCTAAAACTCTGTGAAGTGTTCTTAGAGTAAGAGAGAGTATTGTACCCTCCATCAAAAGATAACGTAGTCATGTGATTCAACTAGAATGTTACCTGAATCCCTTTTATTTTAAAACCTGCCTATGGTGATTCATTCATACAAGGCCCTTGTCCAAGTGTGTAACTGAATAGCAGAATCACCTGAGATAGTAATGGGAAATATCCATTTCATGTAAGATGATACAACATTTTACAGCATGCCGAAAACTCTTACACTGGAATTGGAATCTGAGAATCTAAGCTTAAGTTAGGATGTGGCTATAGGAAGTGAACGAGTACCTAAGCTTTTGAGCCCTCTT
>NW_006442512.1:8320727-8324051 GCF_000325575.1 Pteropus alecto | reverse complement strand
CTAATATTTAAAAACTATAATTGTCAATAATTGAGACATTCAGAAATCTTTAAAAAATATTTTAGAAAAAAGGAATCTGGGGATCTGCACCAATAATTTTTAATTTAAAAATAGATATTCAGAATTCATAAATATCCCCAAATTATGCCACTAAAATCTCACCTGTAATGATTTTATAAATTTAATCTCTTTCTTAACCTCATTGATATCCGACAATGAAAAATGAAAAACTAAGACTTAAAATTAATTAGGCCATTTTACTATTCATTTGTAAACAGATATAGGGGTAAAGTTTTTATACTTATGGTAGTTCTAATTTATATTTTGAAGCTCCCAAAAGAAATAGCTTTGATTTAACACATTCCAAATTATAAGATGAAACTTAGATATTACAAATTAAATCTATAAAATAATTGTTCTATTTAATGTCAGAAAATCTAGGACTCCTCTAGAGCTTTGGCTGTCACATAGAGCAAAATGGTATTGAAATTGTCAATCTGTGGATCTAGTATTCATGGAACTTCTATTTATTTCTCTGTTCCTCAGTTGATAATGGTAGATTGGTAGTGTCATCTATGAACATAAAAATGTGCTGTGTTTAATTACATAAGTAGAAATATAATAGCACTTCCCACATCTCTTTCTTCTCCTGTAGTCAAAAGATCCAGAGTAAGTTTCACTAATAATGGTTTACATAATATACCCTAATTTTTAGTCAATTAACTATAAACTTGATAGAGACTTTTTTTTATCAGTTAATGAATAAATGTGTCATAAGTCTTTCTTTAATTCTTTACTAGTTCTTATAAACTTAAATGCAAATTGTGGGAATGGTATTCATTTCTCAATTGAGTAAAGAAATCTAAATTCGGTCATTTAAAATTCAAATAGTTCCTATCTCCTCATTACTTGCATTTATCAAAAGATGAAGGGTATAGAAAGCATAAATCAAGTATTCTTTCCTATTTCTCATTGACTTGTTCTTATTGTAATGTAATCTGGGAATTTCAAAAAGAATTTAATTGCCAAGTGAAGGAAATCCTCAACACATGACAGCAACTAGACAAGAGCTCATTAACCACTGTTAAACCATAACTTGTAAGGTGGAAACTTTGTTCTTATATTTAGAGGAAAAGAGTTGGGTATTTGAAGATGATAATTAGAGGAAAATTGTAAATTCAACATTATTTCCATAATTATATAGATTCAATTTTATGTGAGAAAATTCTAATATGTAAACATGATTAATAGTTATTGAACTATTATAGAAAATTGAGAATTAATTCAATGCAGCCCATCTTTGCATTTATCCTTTCCCCAAAAATAAATGGTAAAAATATTGATATACTTTATATTTCTCAAAACAACTGAAAGCTTACTGACAAGGTCAACTAAAAACATTTCAAAAATTCCCTCTCATTCCTTTAAATGATCTCACTGAGAAAAGATTACTTTGTTACTTTCTGTAAATCTTGTTCTCTCTCATTTTTCCTTTTATTCTCTCTCTCCTTTTCACCCTCCCTTCCTCCCACTTTCAGTTGACAATCCTTTCACTTAAAGGAAAATAAGAGCTCACTTCTATTATCAGAATCTATGCATCAATATTAAAGTACTTGGGACAAACACGATCTTTCACACAAGCCTTTTCATGCTGATGAAAAGGTACTGAAGGCTCTAAAGACACTGTAAATACAGGAAGTTTTCCACTGGATATCCCCCTGTTCCACACAAATTGAAGAGTTCTTTTTTCTTGATATCCACTGACCATTCTTTTTTCATTTTCCTAATGGTATCCACTTTTCCCCACCGTCTCCTTGGATATTTTTAAATCTTTACTTCATGTTCTCTTCTTGGATAAGTTCATCCACATCTAATTAATACAATTGCTTGTGAAGTCCATGTTTTACTTCTGACCTTTCTCCCAGTCATCAAACCTAGTTTTCTAATTGGTCACCAAAAGCAAAAGGATGTCTTACAAGCACTCAGCTACAACTAATCCCAAATCAATCTGTCCCCTCAAGCCTCTTCTATAACCTAAAATCTCTTATTCAGAATGTGACATTACCATATTCTAAATAACCAAGGTATAACATTCTGGAATGAGAAGAGTAAAAGCACAGCATACTTTGAAAGAGATTGAAAAATTCATCTAAGCAAATGGTTTTCAACTATGTGGGCTTAATACTGTGTGCACACCTATATGTGTGTGAATTTGAGTAAGAATCGTTTGTCCAACTATAATCTTACATAGAAGTCCTATATATAAAAGAGATAAATTTTTAACTCTGATTGAAGTTAGGTATAGGAGGTCAAATTCCCAACTAATGAAGCGGGTATAGGAGGTCAAATTCCCAACTAATTATTTATCATATTCCAGCATTCAGTGGCCCTTGAGAATATTAAAAAAAAAAATCTTTAGTTAGTATTGGAATAGCACTTGGAAATCAGTAACCCAGCTGATCCCTTTATTCCATAGATGAAAAGTTTTGTGGTCTAGCCAGACCCAAGGTCATAAAGCTATTTTGTAGTAAATTTGGGCCTGGACCCAAGTCCAGGGTTCGACACCACATTAAGCTGCCTGATGTCAGTGAAGCATTCTCTTAAATTCACTCAAGAGCATTGGTCACTGACTTAACTGCCCCTTAATGGGAGAGGTTGTGAGTATGCCACAGCACTTCATCTGATTCCTATCAATTTCTTCAGCTGAATAAATAGTTTCCCTCCCCAAACACACACTTCAATCTGCAGGCTCTTTTTTGCTAAAGTTCTTTTTTTTTTCTCCATTCTGTTTCCTTAAACTGTTTTTAAAAAACATTCCAAAGCTATAGTGGAGACGTAAGAAATCTAAGATGCAAAGAGGTTAATTTCTCAGATGAAGTTCATGAGCAAGTCTCATGCTTTTCCTATTAACTAAACATGTTGTATCTTTTCCTCTCACCTTACGTAAAGTGTTGCTTATGCCCACTGCCTTATTACTTCCTAATAAAAATTTTCTATCTTGTCTCACAAATTTTCTCTAAATGACTCGCTGAACTCATCCTCGCAATGCAAACAAAGGTACTCTATACTGTTGGGGAAACAGAGGAAAAGTTTCCTTTGATTTCTCCACCATTCTTCCTCTAATTTTCTCTTTTTGGAACTCTGCAGATTTATCCAATGAATTGCTCCCCAAAACACCAATCTGATCATACTTACTGCTCCCTTGGTAACATTCTTTGGTCATTCTTTTTTATGTTAGTGAGATGTAACTACATTCATTTTTTTTTTTTTTTTTTTTTTTTTTTTTTTTTTTTAAATTTTTTTTTTAAAAAATTCTTACACTCA
>NW_006442512.1:8312027-8317748 GCF_000325575.1 Pteropus alecto | reverse complement strand
AAGCCAAAATTTCAAACTAATTTTCTCCATTGGTCACCTCTGTGTACCTATGCTTCTGCTGATATCTCTGGTTTAATCCTCTAAATCTTGTTCTATTTTCTATGGTATAAAATGTTTGTGTTCTCTAACAAGGGAGAAAAACATCATCAAATCAGTATTGAGTCTCTGCTATATTTGCCCACCAGATGACTCACCATAGGAATTCCACAGATCACCAGTCTCACTGTTTACATTTTCTAGACGTGATGCAGATGCTTCTGAGTTTACTGTAAACTCACAAATTTGTCAGGTCATACAAAAGAATACATGAAAACTAACGAGCACCTAAGGACTTTACCATGAAACAGCACTGGAGGAAGCAATAAAATATTTTTCAGCAAGCTCTCTGAAAATTAAAAAAATTACTATAACAATTATATTTATGTGAATGAATAACAACCAAGTGACAATATTTTAAAAGTTGATTTAACTGTTGCCAGAATTTTAGGCTAAAATTTATATGCATTTTTTAACAAGTATGTGAAGAATTTTAATTTTATAAAATTGAATTGTAACAATTAAAATTCCAGTATATTTCATTTTTAATTGATAAATTTACTACAATGTGTTTTTTAAGTTACAGTCTGGTCAGATAAAATATAGCTTAAGTAATGATAATAATAAAGTTGAAAAACATATATAACTTGCTTGTATTAATATCGATTATTATTAACCCTATAGTAAAAACAAGAAATGAAAGAATCACATAATATTGCTGGGAATTTCTTCATTCTCTGGTATGTTTTGCTAAATGTACCCTCCCTCTACTGTCACTATCACAGTGCTACTTCATCAAGATTTAATTCAAATGTCATTTTTCTGTAAAACTTTCTTGCGCCCATATTGACACAAGCATTCACAATTCCTGCAGAAGTCCAATCACATTTTAAGCACAGTTTCCTTCCCACTGTTTATTGTGCCTAATTTCTAAGTCATCTGACGACTAATTTGACAACTTATGTCACAAGCTCCTTAAAACAAGGCCCATTTGTCCATTAACCATATAACATAGAGCCAGATACATAGCAATAATACAGTAAAAGAATCTACAAGAAACATAACTTTTAAATTGATAAGACAACAAATGTTCACATAAAACAATTTAAATGTTTATAGAATCAGGAGGAAAAAGTTAATGTTTAATTAATGTGAAAATAAGACATGATCTATCATCACCTATATCATAGTTTTTATTATTCAGTCAAATGCATGAAGCAAACTCCAAAATACATAAAACTTCTCTCTTCAAAGTTTTTTTCTAAAATCAAATCACTGTTTTTTAAAATATGAATAATTATGTATACTGGGATTTTACCTTCCTGATATATTTTATATTTCAATTTGAAAGTCCTCAAAAAATATCTAGAAACATGACTTTGTCATTTTTAAAAAATTGGTTTTCAAACTGTATTAGGCAGAAGTGCCTTTTGGTACCTCTTCCTCATCTTAATAAATTTCACATATGTCTCTTAAAATACAGTAACAACTAGGAATCAATATAAGATTTTGTATGAAAAACAATAGGTTCAGAAAAAAAAATTAATGTTTAAAATACACCCTAAAATAGTTTACATTTAACATAAAGAAAATGTTTAATGCATAAGAAAACTGGCCATTTGGTTAATTCTAAATTCCCTTAAATCGTACTAATATAACCAGCAAAACTCCAAATTTAAGAGGTCCTCACATGTTTACTTATGTCTTGATGTAGTGTCCTCTCTTTGACTTCACTCACTCACTTTGGGGGAATTTCCTCTGAATCCTATATGGTTCATAGAATTAATATGGTTCAAGATTTTTCTCCATGCTATAAGCTTGTTCATTCTCACTATTCAAACTCTATGCCCAGTAATATCTCTATATTTCAGATTAAAGCACCACTTTAAGTGTAGTCTTCCATTATGTGGGGATAAAAATTATTTCTAGTGCTATCAGTTGAACCAGGCAATTTCAAATCTACAAAACTTTATACTGTACTCTACTATTATACCCTACTATAAGCAAAATGGAACATCAGCCAGTTTCAGCATGAAGATAGAATATATAATCACCTTCAGTGAACTCATCCTTTAGGTTAAACATCATCTTCTCCAGGCCTCTCTATCAAAATACAATCCCTTATGCAGGCCAGCCTGGGGGGAATGCTGTCTGTGCAGCCACTCTAAGGGTCCTGTGCTTGGTTTAATGTTCTCATGTTGTCATTGTGAAATTCTTATTAAGTTCTGAATAAGAGACTCACTTTTTAATTTTCACTGTATGTCAAAAATTATGGAGCCAGTCTCGCTCCTGAGAGTGACAACACATTAAATCATAGTATAAATTGGCCTGTTAAATAACTTCTTAAAGTCAGCAGAAAATTACAAGCACAGGAAGAGAGACATCAAATGCCTATCTTGCAGAGGTAGTAGGAGGAAAGAAAACTTTAAAGAAAAGCTAAGTACACAAATTAGTTCATCTTTTTATTTAATAAGTAGTTATTGAGTACCCACTAAGTGCCATGTATTGTTCCAGATGCTGAGATTACAACAATGAACAATACAGACAAAGTCCTAGACTTTGTCTTACGGAGTGTTAATTCTGAAAAGGAGACAGACAATAACCAAGTCTGTCTGTGCTGAGTGGAACAGCAAAGGGGATTGTTTTGGAGGAGGTCTTAGATTCATATATCAACTTTATCTCTAGTATTGTTTTGGTAACCAGACAAAATAATAACAGTGAAGAAACTTTAATAGTATAAGTAAACTTTTATTACTATGGCATTTTTTGAGTATTTTCTGCATTTCTGATGATCTTTTGGCATTTTTCTTTTAGGATTTTGGGAAATTTCATTAATCAATGCTAGTTATCTTCTCTACTTTGTCATTTACAATAGATAGTTTCAAATAAGCAATATAACTAGTATATTTCGAAATGAATATTAGGGCTCATTTTGTGATTAACTATATAATGCTCCTTTCTTCTCTTCATCTGTGTTCCTCTTGTGTCTAAGTTTAACTGTATATGAACTGTGCTCCCATCAGACAAGTCTGTTTAGATAGGAGCATTAATTCTTTGGATCTGGTTTTGTGTTGCTGGTTCTGAAAAAGAAACAAGCTAATAAAACCAGGCAAACCATGAAACAAAGCAACACTTATAATTAAGCGTAGATCAATTCTGGAAAATTGTGCCTCATAAATAAAGATGAATGATCCTGGATCTTACAAAATTGCTCCTACTCTTATGAGAAATATCATATGTGGGATGTCACCTAGCACACTGATGTAGGCAATGAATGAATATCTGTTGATTGAATGAATACATAAATGAGTGATGACAGACTGAGCATATCAACAGCTTTTTATTAGATATCCTAAAATGAGTCCATCTCCTAGTGTCAGCACCAATTTTAAAATATAGGTTAGATTAAAAAAAATGGTTGTCGTTTATCTTGAAAAAAAACATCTGTCCAAAAAATATATCTTTCATCACCTTGACTATGTTTTACATGAATTGTCGCTGATAAAAACTGAATATCCCTTAGAAATAATGCAGAATGGCGAAAAGTAAGCACATTTGGTTAGCCTGAAGTATGGATCTATATTCCTTAAGGAGTAAAATTAATCCAGTATGCACTGCAGTTTGGAATCATGAGAAGACACAAAATTACAGGTTAATCTGTTAACATACAAGTCAAAATGCTGCCTGACTGGAAAGGGAAAGTCATCGATTTAAATTTCCTTAAAACAGAATATATCTGCTAACTACATTTGTGCTCTGTTTTCAACACATATTATATAAATATATAAATAAGATTATATAAAAATCTTAAAATTCAATCTAGTAATAAACTGGCAAAACAAATAAGGCTCCTTTGGAATTCTCCAGTTGCATACTGATTGCAGTTCATAGAATCACAAGGCTTTAAAATAGATATCCTAAGAGTTAAGCTAATGTGTCCTTCCATATAAAAGTTCTATAATTTTCCTCATTTACAGATGTACTTTTAATTGAGAGAAATTGATAACATATTTTCATTTTTTAATCCTCCCCAAAAGAATTTCACTCTAGTATATTTTTATATTTAACCATTCTCATTTTTTTTTTTTTTTTTTTTTTTTTTTTTTAAGATCTAGTGTCATACAATTCTCATAATCCAGCTCAGAGGCTACCTGTCCTATGGAACTTTTGCTGACCAGATTCAATACTTTCATCCTGTATGCTTCTGTATCACTGACAGTTTATAAAGCAAATACTAGACCTTATCTGTTACTAAAGTTTATCAAGTATATTCTAATGAGGATATAAAATCCATTATGAATTAGAATCTACACATTTTTTTCATTTCTTCCAATATCTCCTTTCCTATAGTGGTTGTTGAACAAATATTTTTTTAATTGAATGTGTACACTATTTTATGAATTAATCTCAGGACTGTGGATGACAGCTATACTAATTTCTCTTTGATATATAAGAACCTTTGGTATTATTCTTACTTGCATTGTCAGTTAACCTTGCCTCTTGAATTTAAAATTCCGAGCCTCAGTCTTCTTCCACTAAGGACAGTTTCATTAAGGCTGAGAGCTTGTGAAATATACAACAAATAAAAAGAAAAAGTGATGTGAGCTGTAAATACTGTGTTTATTTCTTGTGGTGGATTTCCTATCTTCATTAAGAAAACTTCAGAAGTTTTAGGAGGTCTTTGTAAACTGCTCCCAATTGATCCTTCATGCCTTTATTTTGTATGATTTAGCAATTTCTCTCTTAGGTCATTTAGCTCATTCTAATATGGCACTTGTTAAGCCTTTTGAAATTATCTTTACTCTAAAAACATTCAAGCATGAATTTCTGACTATTTAAATGGTTGATGTCAAAGACAACAGAGACCTAACATAAGCTCCAAACACCGTAATCTCTATCAATGCTACATGAAGCTAAATGATAACAATAATAATAATACAAACAATAATATTTGATGTGAAAAATGACATTTTTTCAAACTTAAGTGTGAGTATAAATATCTTTAGAAAACTTTGCTATTTCAGCTATTTTTCTTCTATTTTTAACATACAATCTGAATAAAAACCATATTATTCAAACATAGATTCCAGAAAAGTCCCTTAGACACTCCAAACATTTCCAGATTGTTGTATTTACATGTCTTTGTAGAAAATCTTCATCAGCCACTGAACAATGTAAGACTAACATAAGTGAGCAGAAGACATAATCTCAAATTATTAAATAATTTTTAAATAAAAAGAACAATTAAGGATTAAAACCTAATTTCAAATAGGCAATGTTAAGCGTAAAATATTCTTGGTAAATTTTTATATTCCTAACTATGAATTTATATAACCATGTCTACTGTATAGGCTGATGTTAATACCATCCTATACTGAAAACACAAATTAAAGGAATTAGGTATCTCTACAAGCATGCATAGCCCAATATTTCCTAAGGAATATTCTGTGTCCATGGTCAATAAAAAACAGTATTTCACAGTTCAGTGTCTCTCTGGGAAATTTACTAAGCACAATAGCAATTTAAGGCTCTAAGTACCACGGTAAAGATATCTGCTAGCCATATTTTGTTCAAGTCTCAAAGCTATAGGTAAAGAGGAAAGCCTATGAAAAGAAAGTTGTAAAGGTTGTAGAAGAGATAATTCACTTTTTTTTTTTTTTTTTTTAGGGTGACAGTTTCCCTATT
>NW_006442512.1:8306251-8310706 GCF_000325575.1 Pteropus alecto | reverse complement strand
AAGCCAAAATTTCAAACTAATTTTCTCCATTGGTCACCTCTGTGTACCTATGCTTCTGCTGATATCTCTGGTTTAATCCTCTAAATCTTGTTCTATTTTCTATGGTATAAAATGTTTGTGTTCTCTAACAAGGGAGAAAAACATCATCAAATCAGTATTGAGTCTCTGCTATATTTGCCCACCAGATGACTCACCATAGGAATTCCACAGATCACCAGTCTCACTGTTTACATTTTCTAGACGTGATGCAGATGCTTCTGAGTTTACTGTAAACTCACAAATTTGTCAGGTCATACAAAAGAATACATGAAAACTAACGAGCACCTAAGGACTTTACCATGAAACAGCACTGGAGGAAGCAATAAAATATTTTTCAGCAAGCTCTCTGAAAATTAAAAAAATTACTATAACAATTATATTTATGTGAATGAATAACAACCAAGTGACAATATTTTAAAAGTTGATTTAACTGTTGCCAGAATTTTAGGCTAAAATTTATATGCATTTTTTAACAAGTATGTGAAGAATTTTAATTTTATAAAATTGAATTGTAACAATTAAAATTCCAGTATATTTCATTTTTAATTGATAAATTTACTACAATGTGTTTTTTAAGTTACAGTCTGGTCAGATAAAATATAGCTTAAGTAATGATAATAATAAAGTTGAAAAACATATATAACTTGCTTGTATTAATATCGATTATTATTAACCCTATAGTAAAAACAAGAAATGAAAGAATCACATAATATTGCTGGGAATTTCTTCATTCTCTGGTATGCTTTGCTAAATGTACCCTCCCTCTACTGTCACTATCGCAGTGCTACTTCATCAAGATTTAATTCAAATGTCATTTTTCTGTAAAACTTTCTTGCGCCCATATTGACACAAGCATTCACAATTCCTGCAGAAGTCCAATCACATTTTAAGCACAGTTTCCTTCCCACTGTTTATTGTGCCTAATTTCTAAGTCATCTGACGACTAATTTGACAACTTATGTCACAAGCTCCTTAAAACAAGGCCCATTTGTCCATTAACCATATAACATAGAGCCAGATACATAGCAATAATACAGTAAAAGAATCTACAAGAAACATAACTTTTAAATTGATAAGACAACAAATGTTCACATAAAACAATTTAAATGTTTATAGAATCAGGAGGAAAAAGTTAATGTTTAATTAATGTGAAAATAAGACATGATCTATCATCACCTATATCATAGTTTTTATTATTCAGTCAAATGCATGAAGCAAACTCCAAAATACATAAAACTTCTCTCTTCAAAGTTTTTTTCTAAAATCAAATCACTGTTTTTTAAAATATGAATAATTATGTATACTGGGATTTTACCTTCCTGATATATTTTATATTTCAATTTGAAAGTCCTCAAAAAATATCTAGAAACATGACTTTGTCATTTTTAAAAAATTGGTTTTCAAACTGTATTAGGCAGAAGTGCCTTTTGGTACCTCTTCCTCATCTTAATAAATTTCACATATGTCTCTTAAAATACAGTAACAACTAGGAATCAATATAAGATTTTGTATGAAAAACAATAGGTTCAGAAAAAAAAATTAATGTTTAAAATACACCCTAAAATAGTTTACATTTAACATAAAGAAAATGTTTAATGCATAAGAAAACTGGCCATTTGGTTAATTCTAAATTCCCTTAAATCGTACTAATATAACCAGCAAAACTCCAAATTTAAGAGGTCCTCACATGTTTACTTATGTCTTGATGTAGTGTCCTCTCTTTGACTTCACTCACTCACTTTGGGGGAATTTCCTCTGAATCCTATATGGTTCATAGAATTAATATGGTTCAAGATTTTTCTCCATGCTATAAGCTTGTTCATTCTCACTATTCAAACTCTATGCCCAGTAATATCTCTATATTTCAGATTAAAGCACCACTTTAAGTGTAGTCTTCCATTATGTGGGGATAAAAATTATTTCTAGTGCTATCAGTTGAACCAGGCAATTTCAAAATAGGCAATGTTAAGCGTAAAATATTCTTGGTAAATTTTTATATTCCTAACTATGAATTTATATAACCATGTCTACTGTATAGGCTAATGTTAATACCATCCTATACTGAAAACACAAATTAAAGGAATTAGGTATCTCTACAAGCATGCATAGCCCAATATTTCCTAAGGAATATTCTGTGTCCATGGTCAATAAAAAACAGTATTTCACAGTTCAGTGTCTCTCTGGGAAATTTACTAAGCACAATAGCAATTTAAGGCTCTAAGTACCACGGTAAAGATATCTGCTAGCCATATTTTGTTCAAGTCTCAAAGCTATAGGTAAAGAGGAAAGCCTATGAAAAGAAAGTTGTAAAGGTTGTAGAAGAGATAATTCACTTTTTTTTTTTTTTTTTTAGGGTGACAGTTTCCCTATTGACATGCTGCAAAACACGCTATGCTTCCTCCTGGCCCTTATCAAGGACAGTTATAATACCTGGTCCAATAAACACAAAAATCAACTGAGAGAAAAGAAGTTTCAGCACTTACAGTAAATTCAGTTTCTCTGAGCTAGTCCTGCCTGAGGCCAGTATGAAAAGTAGCCAATTAGCTATTCAGAAAAGAAAAAAATAACTCCATAATCTGGAGTCTCTAAAATTCAGAGGGTATCTCATTTTTTTAAAGTTGAGTTTTTTCATCGTCTCCTCAGCCAATTAATATATAGAATATATACACACAGAGATAAAAGATATATAGATTGACGGATATAGATATATAGATACATAAACAGAGACAAAAGATAGATGAAAGAGGTCACAGACAGAATAGAGGTAGGAGCAGAAAATCTTCTGTTAGGAATGAGACCAGAAATTGCAAAGTAATCTCAAGATTCCTTGCAGCATAATTCTAGAATTTGGATCAACCTCACAGACAATGATCAGTTTAACCAAGGACTCAATAACAAGGAACAAAGAAAAACTGAAATTTTTGCCACTATCTATAGAAAATATATTAATGTTTGCATAGACAATAGTTAGTTACATGCAGGTTTACCTTAAATTGCTAATAAGTCCATAGAATTCAGAATTTTTACTTTATTTCTTAATAGGGTTTCAAAAGTCTAGATTAGAGATCAGCACAATTTGGCCTATGGGAAAAATATGGCCCACCGTCTGTTTTATAATTAAAATTTTATTGGACATAGCCATGCCTATTTATTTTATTGTCTGTGTCAGCTTTCCTACTAGAGGAACAGAGTAGAATAGTTGAGACAGAAACCACATGGTCTGCAAAGTCAAAATTATTTGCTATCTGACTCTTTAAAGAAAATTATGGCTGACCTTTGTTCTCTATCATTAATTTGGAGGTCTTGGATTGAACCTCACAATTTTGGAATCAAGGAGGCAAAATTTTCCTGTGTCTAGTAACTCAGGAACCAATTACATAACTTTTTACTATATGGAAGCTTCCTCTGATCAAAGCATCATCAGGTCTTACAAGTGTTAGTCTTATTTATGACTTCCTCTTACATAAAACAATCAATTATTCCCTAAAGTTATTCTAGAGACTTCGGTTTTAAGCAGCAGAATTTCATGAGTTCCTATTCTTTAAATAGAAAGGGTAAAGAAATTAATCTAATGAAGTGAACATAATCATTTTTCTTTTGTCCTATGTTTATTATTCTTATTACTTGTGTATCATAGCCCTACATTATCAAGAAATTTTGTTTCACAGATGCAAATACTCGTGAAGACATTTGCGAACTATCGTAATTAGTAAAACCATTTTTTTTCAGCAGGAAAGCCAAAATTTCAAACTAATTTTCTCCATTGGTCACCTCTGTGTACCTATGCTTCTGCTGATATCTCTGGTTTAATCCTCTAAATCTTGTTCTATTTTCTATGGTATAAAATGTTTGTGTTCTCTAACAAGGGAGAAAAACATCATCAAATCAGTATTGAGTCTCTGCTATATTTGCCCACCAGATGACTCACCATAGGAATTCCACAGATCACCAGTCTCACTGTTTACATTTTCTAGACGTGATGCAGATGCTTCTGAGTTTACTGTAAACTCACAAATTTGTCAGGTCATACAAAAGAATACATGAAAACTAACGAGCACCTAAGGACTTTACCATGAAACAGCACTGGAGGAAGCAATAAAATATTTTTCAGCAAGCCCTCTGAAAATTAAAAAAATTACTATAACAATTATATTTATGTGAATGAATAACAACCAAGTGACAATATTTTAAAAGTTGATTTAACTGTTGCCAGAATTTTAGGCTAAAATTTATATGCATTTTTTAACAAGTATGTGAAGAATTTTAATTTTATAAAATTGAATTGTAACAATTAAAATTCCAGTATATTTCATTTTTAATTGATAAATTTACTACAATGTGTTTTTTAAGTTACATTCAGGTCAGATAAAATATAGCTTAAGTAATGAAAATAAATAATATGAAAAAAAAATATAA
>NW_006442512.1:8294541-8302709 GCF_000325575.1 Pteropus alecto | reverse complement strand
TCACAAGGCTTTAAAATAGATATCCTAAGAGTTAAGCTAATGTGTCCTTCCATATAAAAGTTCTATAATTTTCCTCATTTACAGATGTACTTTTAATTGAGAGAAATTGATAACATATTTTCATTTTTTAATCCTCCCCAAAAGAATTTCACTCTAGTATATTTTTATATTTAACCATTCTCATTGTGAAGAGATTCTATCATAAGGTTCTTCAAAAAGTCACATCTGATTACAACTTTAACAACTTTATCATTAGTTTTTGTTGGTAGAAAACACATTTTTTCTATATCTTATATTTGAATATTCTTATATATTCTTTTAATATTTTCATCTAAGAATTAATTTCTCCTGTTTAAAATCTATGAAAATTGTCTTAACTCTTTAGACATTTGTTGTTTAACTTTATTAATTAATATAATTTCAGACTGTAAAGAAGTTTTCTAGTTAATAAAACAAACAAACAAACAAACTGGCACTATTTACCAGGAAGCCAACATCTATCGTAGTCAATATTATTTAATTTTATTTGCATTATTTCTGTAAAATCTTGTTTAAATCTAAATTGAATAGAAGTAGCAATGACTCATAACATGATATTTATTAGGCATTCAAAAGGTTAGTATTTGGTTTTAGAAGACTTTTTAAAAACAAAAATGTTCTTAGGTCAACTGAAGATTATTTCGTCTGGTAACCATTTAAGGAATGATTCTCACTGTGAACATCTTTTGCATCATAATATGCTTCTTACCTGTGCTGCTGGATATATTAACATCAATACTGATATCAGATATTCCTCCTCCCTTCAGAGATGCTACACATGTGTATGTCCCAAAATCCGTGAATTTTAAATCAATGATGTCCAAGTTTGTGGTTCCCGGGGAGACATCTGGATCAGTCTGTGTAATAACCATCCGCTCAGAACTTCGTAATGGACGACCATTTTTAAACCAACTAAATGTTAACTCCTCAGAAGGGACAGCTTCTACTTGGCAAGATATTTTCACCTCACGCCCAATCTGGATGTTGTCATCTTTGTGATAAGGATCTGGTGTGATCCAAAATCGTCCTTTTTTTAATGCTAAAACATAAAAATTCCATAAGTAGTTAGTGTTACTTTCATAATGTTAGGAATTTATTCACTCTAGGTAATTATCTCTCTGGGGTGAAATAAGTTAAACAAACTAAAATAAAATGTATCTATGTTTATTGGTTATTTAATTCATATCAAAAACCTCATTTAGGTAACCTGTAAATAACATAAAGACCTAAGTCATTTAGAGATTCTAAACACTGATTTTTATCAATTAGATATTATTTTCCAGTGGTATAAAAAAAAATCCTTTAGGTCTGTATATGATACTTAAACCTTGTTGTTATTGAACAAATGAGATAACCTGTTTATTTAAAGTTATTAGGATTCAGAGTTAAAAGTAATATTATTAAGCACAATTCCTTACTTATGTCATTCCTTAATTATGGCACAACTTCTCAAACAACTCAAATATTGCACAAATATCATATTAAAGAATTTTTTTCTAAAGTTGCACCTATATACTGACCCAAACTAGTTTGGTAAGAATTGAGTCGGTTCACTTTATGAGACATTTTCATATATTGAAATAACCTGAAACAAAAAAAATGTTTTCTTCTTCAAAATATTTGCTATAACTGCTCTATTCAACCGTACATAGATGTTTCTAGTTAAAACTTTGCTGGGCTCTCTCATGCATATGACCAAAAGAACCTCTTTGCAAATGGCTTAGAAAACATGCTGTGTTTATATCCTAACAGCAGTGTTTTCTGGAGCTAAGGCCAGTGCTGTTCTCACAGCCTGTTTCAGTAGTGGTGACTGCTAGAGGCTGCTGGGGGAGTCTCTATGGGTTTCCTAAGGGCTCCAGTTTGAACTTTGAATGACATCGTAGGACTCAATATGGAACAGAGTTTGCTCCTTTTTATAACAGTGATTCTCTTATACACATACATTTTTCTTTTCCGACATCCTGTCCACTTCCTTCTCTCTTAACATCCCTATATAATGATATGTAACATATGCTGTGAAATATAATAATCAGAATAAAAATTATTCATTCACTTTTACTATTAAAACTAAATATATAATGACATTAGCAAAAATGATATGAATTTAGAGAACTTGCAGATACTGGAGGCCTTCTAATTGCATTTTGGGTAAACGTCCCTGAATTTAACCCGATTTTCCTCAGTTGGTCCAATAAAGGCCAGGAAAACCATAACAATCTATAGAACTATGTAAAAGTGTGCTAGAGATTAATACATTTTTAAATTTTAAAAATTTTGCTTTTATTTATTTTTTTACTCTAGATCCCCAAATAGTTTATCTGTTTTCTTGTTTGCATCTCAGTAAGGAGCAATACAAAAACATCAAAAACAATGTTTTTATCTTTCTTTTTATTCAAAATATATATATATAGGACTCCTGTTCAGGACTAAACACTAGGCAATGGCTTTATTACATGAGATGAACAAAATATTCCTGACTCTCATGCATTGTAAATTGTGTACTCATTGATTATAATAGTCCAGTTTATACACCCAATACTTATAATAGTTATGTCTGTAAAAACCACATGCTGCATATATGTGAAACTTTTTATAAGATTGAGAAAGTCTGAATATCATAGGAGAAATTTCCAAAATATTAAAATGCACAAAGCTTCAATCTTAATAAAAACATCAAAAGACAAATATTTAAATCACATTCTTATATTGTTATTGGTTATATTTTTCCACCATAAAATGCAGTTTATTAACTTTAGCTATTCCTTTATCAGTACATATCAGAACATTATCTTTAACAGTACATGACTTTAAGATAAAATTAGGAGAAATTATAGTACCCTATTACCTAGAGTCATATATTTATATTTTAATAAGCACCAAAATATGACTTTATAGTATCTAGAAAGGGAAATGTGCTGATAATCTCTATATCTGGCTACAATATTTGGTATATAGTATTGTGCACATGTAATTCGAATGTAATTAAATTTCTATTGCACAAAGCAAATCATACGATTATAGAATATACCTTTTAAAAAATAAATCTAAAAATTATTATATCAGGAAACATTTACTTTTGTTAGTACCATAACATTTAAATGAGAGTTTCCTTTCATTTGGTAAGAATTTTCCTTATCTTGTTTCTGTAGAGAAATGATAAATCTAAATAAAAATTTTAAACAAACAAGTCACAATTGTGAATATTTAAATATGTACATTAATGTATCAATAGCTTCATATGGGCATACGTTCAGAATAAATTTAATTCTAAATTTATGTGTTGGTTGCCATAAATGAACACAACAAAAAATGCTGATGTTTCAGTCAGTGATTAACACTGATTTACTAGGCAGTTATTGTTTTCCAACTGTTTTCTGCATAGTGAGATATTAAAGTGATACTGACATTGAGAGAACTGCAAACTTTACAGACAAATTAGATTTAAACTATTAAACAATTCAAAAGCCACTGATAAAAATATATGAAATTAGTATCTACATTTATGTGCTATGGACAGTTTTACTCATGGAAAATAGTTTTTTAAATCGAATTTAAAAAATGTTAAACATTTCAAATCTTATAATTAACTAGTAAATAATACTAAATATATGATTATATTTTTGATAAAAAGCAATATAATCAAGCGAGTTTTTAAGTATGAATTCATTGCCACAATATTTCGTGATCTTGAGATTAGATTAAACATGGCAGAGTGAGAGATGTCTCCAGATCTCTCTCCTTGAAACAACAATAAGCCAAACATCTAAAACTCAACAAAAAACACCCAAACTGCACATCAGCACATCTGAGCATGGGATCTGTGCATAAGAGCTACCACAGGTCAGAAACCTGTGTCGGGAGGTTGACTAAGAGAAACAAAGAAGCTACCTCTCGCAGCCGCTGGAGCTCCCTGGAGGGGGAGGGGGAGGGGAGAAGGTGTTGTGACTTTCCTGAACAGCCCTGCCTGGGAGTGCTGTGAGTTCCACGTGGCTGGTGATAATACCCAGTCATCAGGACAGAAGGCAGAGAAACAGAGATGGCAGAAAAGCATGGACGGCAGAGAAACAATAATTGATTATTACCGGCTGTGGTTGCGAAACCAAGGCTGAGCCGCACACCCCATCCCCCCAACTCAGAAGTCCCCTCTCCCCATACTCTCCGAGACCGAACAGTGTGGAGCCCCAGGGGAATCTGAGCAAACGTTACCGAAACTGTCTCTGACACTAACAGGAACTGAGACTGAGGGTAGCAAATGTGATTGAGCATCTACAAGAAAAAAAAAAGACATTATTAAGACTTTATATAAAGCCAAGATCCAAGATGCTTAGACGCCATCTATTGGAAACCAAAAGTAAAACACCTTCTTTGCAATAGGCTAGGAAAGATTATATCATAAATCCTCTTTCTAGAAAAAAAAAAAGCAGAACACATTTCCGTTAATGCCCAGGCAGAGAAATAGTCCATTAAACACCATGAACAACCAAGCTGAAAAGGCATTTCAGAAAGAAAGAGAAAAATCTCCAGAAAATAAGTTTATAGACATAGAAATATGTGATTTAAAAGACAGAGAATTCAGGATGGTATTTCTGAAAAAAACGCAAAGATTGAAACTCTCAAAAAGAACCAAATAGACCTTCTGGAGATAAAGAACATACTGCAAGAGTTAAAAAATGAAATGGCAAGCTTGGGAAATAGAGTCGACCAAATGGAGGAAAGGATCAGTGATATCGAAGACAGAAATCTAGAAATAAATCAGAAGGATGAAGAGAGTAACCAAAGAATGAAAAATAATGAAAGAGAAATACAAGAACTAGTAAAAATCATCAGGAGAGGAAACATAGTAATAATGGGCATTACCGAAGGTGAGGAAAAGAAGCAGGGACTAGAAAGCATTTTCAGACAAATAGTGGACAAGAATTTCCCAAATCTAAGGAATGAACTGGAACTCGGAATTCAAGAAGTCAACAGAACACCCAATTATCTCAACCCAAAAAGGCCTTCACCAAGACACATTGTATTAAAATTATCAAAAATCAACAAAGAGAATTCTCAGGGCAGCCAGGGAAAAGAAGACAGTAACCTATAAAGGAAAACCCATCAGATTATCGTCAGACGTCTCAGCACAAAATTTACAAACCAGATAGAAGTGGAATCAAATATTCAAACTATTAAAATAAAGGAACTACCAGCCAGGAATAATGTTTCTAGCTAAGTTCTCCTTTAGATATGAAGGAGAAATAAAGACCTTTCCAGACATAGAAAAATTAAGAGAATTCTACACTATGAGGCCTGTACTACAAGAAATATTGAAAGGGGAAAGCTCACCTAAAGCAAAATGACACACGAAAAATACATAATTAGAAGTAAGGTGACTAGTAGGCTGATAAAAGCAGAGGAGTGAAACCCTTACTAGGAACAGGGCATTATAAGCTTAAAATAAGAAGAGATTGACTATAGCAAGATAGTAATGAATGTTCAGCATACAAAGGGACAAATTGAGACAACAATGACTGAAAAGGGGAAGATTCAAAGATCTAAATTCACAAAGGAGAATGGAGATAAGGCACACACAGAAGAAAATGAACGACTGTATATATAGATATATATATGGATATATATGTATGTGTATATATATATACATACATCTCCTTTTCATATACATAATGAAAGCAAAAGATAAAATGGCTATAAGAAGACCTCATATTTCAATAATCACCCTAAATGTAAATGGAATGAACTCACCAATAAAAAGGCACAGAGTTGCAGATTAGATCAAAAAACAAAACCCAACCATATGCTCCAGGAGACACATCTCAGTTCCAAAAACAAATATAGGTTCAAAGTGAAGGGGCACAAATAATATTTCAAGCAAATGGCATTCAGAGAAGAGTGGGAATAGCAGTACTAATATCGGATGAAATAGTCTTCAGAATAAAAAGAATAAAGAATAAAGATACTGAACAATACTTCATAATGATATAGAGAATCATGCACCAAGAAGATATAACACTTATTAATATCTATGCTCCCAATCAGGGAGCCCTGAAATAAATAAAGCAATTACTAACAGAACTAAAGAGAGAAACAGACCAAAACACTATCGTAGTAGGAGACCTAAGTACCCCACTGTCTGTCAGATATGGATAGATCATTCAAACAAAAAATCAATAAGGAAATAACATACTTAAATGATACATTAGACCAATTGGACATAATTGACATTTACAGAACCTTTCATCCCAAAACATCTGCTTTTACCTTCTTCTGTAGTGCACATGGAACATTCTCAAGGATCGACCACATACTAGGACACAGAGATAGTTTCAACAAATATAAGGGAACTGAAATCATACCAACCATATTCTCTGATCATAATGCTTTGAAACTAGAGACCACGTGCAAAAAGAAAGCGAAAAGAACCCCAAATACATAGAAATTAAACAACATACTACTGAAGAATAACTGGGTCAGAGAAGAAATAAAAAGAGAGATCAAGAAATACATAGAAACAAATGACAATGATAGTACTACATATCAAAAGTGGTCATAAGAGGAAAGTTCATATCACTACAAAGTTCATATCACTACCTCCAAAAACAAGAACAAGTCCAATAAACAACCTAATGCTTCATCTTAAAAAACTAGAAAAAGAAGAACAAATGAAGCCTAGAGTCAGCAGACGGAAAGAAATAATCAAAATTAGAGCAGAAACAAATGACATTAAAAACAAACAGACAAACAAACAAACAAAAAATAGAAAAAATAAATTCAGCAAAGAGCTGGTTCTTCGAGAAGGTTAATAAAATTGACAAACCCCTGGCTAGACTCACTCCTGAAAAAAGAGAAAGGTCACAAACAAAATCAGGGGTGAAAGAGGGGAAATTACAACAAACGCCACAGAAATACAAAGAATAATACAAGAATACTATGAAAAAGTATATAACACCAAATTTAATAACTTAGAAGAAATGGACCAGTTCTTAGAAAAATACAACCTTCTTAGACTAAATCAACAAGAACTGGAAAATCTGAATAGACTGATCAGCAGTATGGAAATTGAAACAATCATCAAAAACCTACCAAAAGATAAAAGTCCAGGACCAGATATCTTCACCAGTGATATCTACCAAACATTCAAAGATTTAATATCTATTCTCCTCATACTCTTCCAAAAAATTGAAGAGGAAGCAATACTTCCCAACTCATTTTATCAGGCCAATATTACCCTGATACTAAAACCTGGTAAAGATAATACAGAAAAAGAAAACTACAGACTAATATCTCTCGTGAACACAGATGCAAAATCCTAAATTAGATATGAGCAAACCGATATAGCAACATAAAAAAGATTATACACAACGATCAAGTGGATTTCATGCCAGAAGCACAGGGATGGTTCAACATATGCAAATCAATTAATGTGACGCACCACATAAACAAATTAAAAAATAAGAATTATATGATCATATCAATAGATTCAGAAAAAGCCTTCAACAAGATACTGCATCCATTTATGATCAAAAGACTTAACAAAATCAGTATAGAAGGAAAGTACCTTAACATAATAAAGGCCATATATGACAAGCCCTCAGCCAACATTATACCTGATGGTGAAAAACTAAAAATCTTTCCTTTAAGATCAGGAACAAGGCAAGGCTGTCCACTATCATCACTGTTATTCAGTATAACATTGGAGGTCCTAGCGAGTGCAATCAGGCAAGAGAAAGATACAAAGTTCATCCAAATAGGAAACGAAGAAGTCAAACTGTCACTATTTGCAGATGACATAATTCTCTATATAGAAAATCCTAAAGACTCCACAAGAACACTACTAGAAACAATAAGCAACTACAGTAAAGTTTCTGAATACAAAATCAACGTTCAAAATCCATACTTTCCTATACTCCAACAATGAAGGTGTCAGATAAAGAAGTTGAAAAAATAATTCTTTTTGCAATTGCAACAAAAAGAATAAAATACATAGGAATAAATTTAACAAAGCATGCGAAACCTATATAATGAAAACTATAAGATCCTATTAAAAGAAATAGCAAAAGATACAAAGAAATGGAAAGATATTTCATGTTCTTAAAATTGGAAGAATCAACATAGTTAAAATGACCATATTA
>NW_006442512.1:8288105-8293243 GCF_000325575.1 Pteropus alecto | reverse complement strand
ATATTATGTGATCTCAATATCAAAAAATTTCAAAGTTTGGCCACAGCCAATCATATTAGTCTTCCAAATGACAAATTCTAAAAAGAAAAACAAATGAGTCTTGCAAGTGAGCTAAAGTTAAGGTATCTCAGAATAAGCAACATGGACCATTTGACTGAAGAGCATTCTCTTTCAGTTTGTTTTATGTTATGCAACAATAAAATATCTGGTTTTGCATACAGAATAAAAATATTCTAAGAGGGAAAAAAAATCATATTAGTCTTCCAAATGACAAATTCTAAAAAGAAAAACAAATGAGTCTTGCAAGTGAGCTAAAGTTAAGGTATCTCAGAATAAGCAACATGGACCATTTGACTGAAGAGCATTCTCTTTCAGTTTGTTTTATGTTATGCAACAATAAAATATCTGGTTTTGCATACAGAATAAAAATATTCTAAGAGGAAATAAAAGTGTATGCGTGTGTGTGTGTGTGTGTGCGTGTGTGTGCGCGTGCGTGTGTGTGTGTGTACGTGTGCATGGCCATTTATACTAACAGAGGACTGTTAAATTTTTTTGATTTTCTAACTTTGGCTTCTCAGAAAACTAAGAGCATTCTCTGTAAACTAGGCACAGGTACATTAAGAACGTGAAACCTAATTCCAGTTTTTCATTTCTATGTGGTCCAATATGGGCAATATAATTTTTATGGGTCAAGTGCATCAATTATAAAAATAGGAAGTGATAGTATTAGGCACCCCCTGAGACTCATTGTAAGAAATAGCTTATTAGCAGTAGTGTAGAACTTTGAAAATATAAAGTGTTTAATACAGTTAATCAACTGGGAAGCAGGTTCCTTCGTTTATAATTAAACACTCTCTTTCAGTGAACAATTTATGGTAGTTCATACAATGTTAATTTAAAGTCATTTCCTGCTACCAGTTAAGATTTCAAATGCTTAAAATCAATCTGTGATTAGGACCAGAATATAACAGGGGTCCAACAGCACATAACAAGATTCTACAGAACTAAAGAAATTCCATGGAAAAAGAGAAATCCCTTTCCCCAAATGCAATTTCTTTGTCCGAATATTGAAAATCCCCTAACACCAGCCTGAGAGAACATAAAATTTGGCTTAATGCATCATAAATTGTGATGGATGAACCTCAAAAGGTACTTGTTTAGTCTTGCAATGCATGTAAAGAATTGGCATACACTGAGCCTCTGTTTTGGATAATCAGTTTAGAAAACATTGCAAAATAACCCAAAGCCCCCATTTTTTAATATTATGAGACAAGATGCAAACTTGGCCCACATTCACTTTGGACAGGTTACTCTTGAGGACATTCTAAATTGCATTCACTTAAGTCTCTCTACACTGAGATTTACAAAGGTGCTCTGTGAACAGAACACAAGCCCTGTGTAAAAGCAAGGTCACTGCAAATATCTGGGTAGGGCTTGCTGCTGACCTTACCCGAGAGATAAAAGTGAAATTTTGCCTGTGAATGTCTACAATACTGAAGAAAACTGACATTATTTAAAATGTGATTACTTCTTCAGTTTATCCCTGAACAAGAGACCACTGACTTTGGAGAAATCTAAGCTTATGGCTTCCAGGAATACAAGCTCGATGCAGATAAAGGCAAAGAGGAGGATGTGAGATTGTATCTTGCTTATAGCTAGCTATAGACTTAAAACTGTAAAATGCACTCATTGTTTGTTAAATATCCCACAAAGTATACAACACATAGTAGTTCTGAAGAGGAATTTTCCACTCAAATGGCTAACACTGTAAACTGTAGACATGCTTGCCTCAAAGGGCTAAGGGACAGGTGACTTTGAGATCAACTGAAGACTCACCCTCCCCTTTGCTTGTTCTGTCTAGATAACAAATGTATTGCCTTTGCTTGTTAAGAACAGATGTATTGACTTTGCTTGTTAAGCCCTATAAAAGTAAGGTTACCCCTGAGCCCCGGCCCAGATCTTCAGAGCGCTAGCTCTTCTGGGACTGCCAGTGTAATAAACCTGAGTTTTTCACTCTCCAAGTGGTGCTTGGTTTCTCACCGATCTTGTTTAGTAACATTTCTGTAACATTTCTGAAGGCCCCAACGAGATTCCAACCACACCGGCCCTTTGAGCCGCAGGACTGTTGGCTTGATCAGGCCAGGGCAGAGGGGCTCTGAGACAAACGAGGAGGCACACCATGTGATGAGTATTTTGGGTTCTCTTTCGGACTGATGCACTGACTCCCAGGACGGCCGAGCCCCCAACCGGACTCATAGGAGGGTCAGACTAACGCACCAGGAAGAGCCACAGGATAAGGTAAGGCCTAGGGCCTCAGCCCCCTAGTCAGGTCCTGTCTCCGAATGGAAGAGGAGCTTGATCACCTCCTAGTCTTCAGTTAGAAGACATCAGGGTCTTCCGAGGTGAGGAAGACATTAGGGTCTTCCCAGGGCAGGAAGACATAGATCAGGGCCTTCCAAAAGTGGGATGGCAATGTTTTAACCTGGTGTGTGAATGAGTGAGTGAATGGGTGGTCAGGTCAGTTTGACTCGGTCAGGTACAAATTTATGACTCCACAGCTGGGAACCCTTAAAATCCCCTACAGGTTACAAAGTCCAAGTGAGTTCAGCCGTGGCTCTGCAGTGTATGGCATACAGTCCAGGGTGTCATAGTGACAAAGTTGAGTCCACTATGGCCAAGTGTCACCTAAGCTCCTTCGGGACGCAGCCAGATGAGCACCAGAGTGGTCTCCTCTCTGGAGGAGGCACCCACCCTTGTTTGTCTTTGCATCACCAACACAGGGTGGAATATATGGGCGGATGGGGGGGGGGACAATTAATTAATTTGGCTTAAGAATTGGCCCTTTTTGTCATAGGAGCTTACAACGAAAGCCGGAGGCTATTCTTAGCCCTCCTCATACTCAAAGTGGGACTCCATATCCCACACTCCCTTCCACAGTCCTGCCTCTCAGGAGGTGCCTGGGGCAGAAGAAACCATTAGGGTGCAAGTGCCTTTCTCCATCACTGATATTCAGCAATGTAAGGAAAAATTAGGAAGATATTCTGAAGATGCAAGCAAGTTTGCAGATGGATTTCAAACTCTGGCCTTTGATCTTTCCTGGAAAGACATCCAGTTTATTTTAGCCACCTGCTGTACAATCATTGAAAAAGACCACATTCCAACAGCGGGCCATCAGAAGGCAGATGAGGCCTTTGCTAGGAACCCCCAGGGCCATGCCCCTGGAACAGAGGTAGTACCTGTAGCTGATCCTGATTGGAATTATAATATCCAAGAGAGAATGCCTAGATGCACCAAGTTTCTAGAGGCCATCATGGGGGGGAAAGAAGAAAAAAAAAGGACTAATGTAGACCCCAATTCCCCTGCAGGGTTAGCTTTGTTAGGCCAGCATTTTATTAGCCAGTCAGCCCCTGATATCATACTTAAGCTTCAAAAGCTGCAAATGGGGCCACAGACTAACCAAATACTATATATGGCCTTCAGGGTCTATAATACTCGAGATCTGGGAGAAAAAAGAGAACAGAATAAAGAAAAATGACAAGCCAGGATTATGACTGTCACAATTGACCAGGCCCTTGGTACCCGACAAGTATCCCTTAAGAGACTGGGGAATAAGGAGACATTGAGTTCTTGCTTCAAATGCAAGAAAGTAGGACATTGGGCAAAGGACTGTACTGAAAAGCCCCCGAGTCCCTGACACACATGCAAAGAAATTGGTACTAATCCCTGACATTGGAGAGTTGACTGTCCACACTCCCAGAGAGGAGGGCGGCCAGCCAACACCCTCATAGCTCAGGTCCAAGAACTGTGTGACTGATGAGGCCCAGGGCCATCCTTGCTGCCCCTGTCTGGGAATGTAGTCATCACTACCAAGGAACCCCGGATAACTCTGGACATAATCGGTAAGAAAATTCAATTTCTTTTAGATACAGGGGCAGCCTATTCTGTTCTCCCTGCATTTGCAGAAAAACCCTTCTCATGAACTAAGATTATCATAGGAGTAGAAGAGGAAGGCAAGGTCAACCATTTTACTCCACCACTGACCTGCCAATTTAAAGATCAGATCTTTCAATAGAGGTTTTAATAGTTCCAAGCTGTCCAGCTCCCTTGTTAGGGCAGGTTATTTTAACTAAGGAGCGATATTATAACTCGGGTGTAGACCCCCAGACTTTTAATGCATCAAGAATCAGCTAATATATCAGAAAACATTGACCAACAAGTTAATCGAGTGGCTCAGTATAATGGCAAGCCAAGAATGCTACGCCAGTGAATGTTCAGCTTCTATGCTCCTTCACCAAGACCCAGACTTCTTAGCTGGCCCACTGATAGGAGCACCTTCTCAGAGATCTCAGTAATCAGAAATTTTCTCCCCCTTCACCCTCGAACTTTGAAGAGGAAATTAGTTCTCTTAGGACACTATCTATTTCATCGCTTCCTGAGGAAACTAGTTATGCACCCTGAGGGAAGTTACAAATACTGACGATGGGGAAATAAGGGTATGTGCATGACCTCTGATCTATATTTTTCTGTGTTATATGTAATATGGTGGTTCAGTTAAGAATACTAATTATGATAGAAAGAAAAATGTTTTTGGTAACAGAAGGTATAAAGTATGGAGATTTATTTTGAAGGGAATTGAAGGAAAGGTGTTTGTCTTAAAGATGATTATTTCTGAATGAGTGGGAAGAGGCAAACTGAAGGAATGAGGAAAGTAGTAGAAAGTTCGTGAAGAAAAATACTGTGAGAAATTTTATGTGATTAAACTAAACGAGATTGGAAATTTAAATGATTTCTTAGACTATTGGTTTACTACTGATGTTATGGAAAAGTTTTCTGAGTAGAAAACAAAGATTCTGTGCTTAATCAACATAATTTGTGTTTTATGTTGCCTTAACCAGTTTTGAGACTTTTAGAGAATATACTAACATTGGCCTAAAGTCTGAGGGCTAGACACTCCTTACTATACATTTCATAGCTTGGTCTGTGCCCAATATTCAAAGGAAGCTCCAAAAGTTGAGGCCTAGACCCAAACCCCACAGGCTGCCTTGGTAGGTCTTTAAGGTGTCCTATAACAGGGAAGTTCCTTGTCTAGGGACTGAGGCGGCACTTCAGTAGGAAACCCAAGACCCTGCTCTGATTAA
>NW_006442512.1:8280130-8287993 GCF_000325575.1 Pteropus alecto | reverse complement strand
GGTTCATAGCTCTTAGAAAAAGGTTAGGCAGGAAAATTGGCTAGAGGGTTTCCAGGTCTGCTTGCAAAGACACTTAGGTCATCCTTTCCTAGAAGGGGTATGGCCTAATCCACCAACAATTAAATGAGTCATAGGGGTCCTGGTCCAGAATATGGAGTTGGGGATCTTGGCTTCTCCCATTTTCAGGTCCTCTCCTCATTCTCTTCATAGCTCTCTTATTTGATCTCTGTATCCTGAACTGTCTCCTCACTCCTAGAGTCCATAAAGTTACAGATGGTTGTGACATCTGGACCACCCTTTTACCAGCCCCTAGGCCAGGAAGATCAGAAGGTTGATGCCTTATAAAAATCTAAAGGGCATCAAAAGGGGGGAATGAAGAGGAATTTCCCACTCAAATGGCTAACATTGTAAACTGTAGACATGCTTGCCACATAGGGTGAAGGGATGGGTGACCTCGAGATCAACCGAAGTCTCACCCTCCCCTTTTCTTGTTCTGTCTAGATAACGGATGTATTGCCTTTGCTTGTTAAGAACAGATGCATTGACTTTGCTTGTTAAGCCCTATAAAAGTAAGGTTACCCTGAGCTCTTGAAGTTAGATAAAATAAGTGCAACTATTGTATACCTGTCATAAAACCCTCTTCAACATAATTTTCTTTTTTTAATTGTTATTTTTCAATTATAGTTGATATTCAGTATTATTTTATATTAGTTTCAGGTGTACGACGTAGTGATTAGACATTTATATAACTTACGAAGAGATCCCCCGATTAGTCTAGTACTCACTTGGTACTACATATAGTTATTACACTATTATTGATTGCTTCCCTATGTTGTAATTTACATCCTTGCGACAATTTTGTAACACCAATTTGTAATTCTTGATCTCATCACCATTTTCACCCATCTCTCCAGCCCTACTCCACATACTAACCATCAGTTTGTTCTCTCTATTTACAAGTCTGTTTTTTCGTTTTGTTTATTTTATTCCTTAGATTCCATATATAAATGAAATCATATGATATTTATCTTTCTCTACCGGTCTTGTTTCACAACATTTCTGCAACAATCCCATAAAAAAAATAAAATTTGTAGATACAACAAAAAAATGACATTAAATTCAATGACATCAAAAATTTTTCTAAATTTTGATGAGAAAGCATCTCTTTTGGGATAAAGTATGTCAGGTGTCAGCTTTAGAAACTCTGCGAAGAATCTATTTCAGAAAGAAGATAAGACACACATACAGAATGACCAATGACTACCATACCAGTAGATAAACTAGTTAAACATCTCCAAATATGTCTGCCACTACTTATAATCTCAGTAAGATTCTGGTCAATATAAAAAACTGGTAAAAATGTTATGACGAGGAATAGATCTAGAAATCATTAATAATGCAATTAGATAAAAAATGGTATTTTATTCACTTGTTCTCTGCTAAAGACAATAAAAATATGTGAGTGAAAGAAGTATTTGTCAATCCCACTGGATGCCATTGGGGTAAACAGAAATATATCAGCAAAGCAATTTAAGAGATAATAAAGAATAGTATATATAATCTGTCTTATTATTAGATGCTTATCTTTCTCCTCCAAGGGGCTGTGAACACCCTTGCTGTGGGATCATGTCTTACTCTTCCTTATAGTCCCCAAATCCTGAACCGGGTTCCTTGTTATAGTTGACATTCAATAGTTTTGGTCAAATTTAATTAAATTTGACATTTCAAAGCATTAACTTTATGAATTTCAGTTGTTCTCATTCGGTCTGATATATCCGTGTTAACTCTGTTTTTGTTTGGGAGTCTTATGTTCTGAGGTCCATGGGGGGAAATAGGATAGAATAAAAAGAGATTTGATGTCCTTTAGGATTCAGGGGTTTTGTTGTGGGAGCAGAATAATACTTGATGAACAAACAGTAGTAATATAGGAATATATGTGAATAAGTAGATGCTGTACCAAAAACCTCAGGAAACTTCATTCCATCACAGCCAGTAACTAGCTAATTATGTGTCATAGTCATATACTGTGTCAGGCACATCAGCTATCAAATGTGACAGCTGTTACTCAACCCTGCTTTGTAAAGGAGACTAAATTTTATGCAGAAAGGCTTGTGTACATGCTTCGCAGCTCAGCTGATAATCATTTCTAAGGAAAGATAGAAGAAAACTGATATCTGAGCACATGTATCTTGTCTGAAATAGAATTCGCCAAAACCTGTTTCAGAAAAAGATCAATAGAGATTATGTTAAAAGAAAGCAGAACAAAGAAAGTTTGGATTGACTAAATGAGGAAAAGTTTCTTTTTCTGCAGAACTTTTCAGAGCTTTGAACTTGCTATCATGCACGCTGCAATACTCCTAAAAGGGCTGATAGCATTTAACGAAAACACTTTATTTGTGGAACATATTTCAGTACTAGTATCCCACAGAATAAATGAAAAGAATCTATAAGTTGATGAGAATCATTGAAAAGACTCTAAAATTTGATTCCATTCTTGATTTTTTAGGCATTTCCATTGTGAGCATCTCTAAATAATAGACAAAATACAACTCTCTAGTGAAAATAAAATTTATGATTCAAAAACTAATGGGCAGAGAAAATATTTTAATCTTTAAGTTAAATGTAACTAAGAATTCATTGAAGTTATTAAATATATTTCAAAGCCATCTAATAAACCTATCTTCATGAATGGCAGTGCGTCTCTTTCCTTTCCCAATCATTTAAAAATTTTAATTTATCAGTTTGTTCTTATCTTGGAAATGCACATTTTGAAATATGCAAATAGCATCAAAAAGGAATAAAATGCATTTGCAATTATTGATATAAACTAGTAAGACAATCTAATTTAGTTGCTTGAGGAAAAAATAATATTTATTTATACCTTATGTTGTATAAAACACTTCAAGTACTATGAGAAGTATTAAAGCTTCTAGAAGGAGAGAAGTAGAAGTTGTGGGTGTTATTTTTCTTATATACTATTAGATATTCTTATACTCATTTCCCTTTAACAACTCCAATTGCCAATCTATAGTCTGAATGAAAGTTTGTTAATAATTCAAGAACAACAACAACAAAAATCATTACACTCATTTCCTAAAAGTAATTTAAAATAGCATCCCTGATAATTTAGATGAAGAATTAGATGCAGAAAGGAAGTTGGGGTTCTATTTAATTATGAAGCA
Source organism: Pteropus alecto (assembly GCF_000325575.1). NCBI lineage: Eukaryota > Metazoa > Chordata > Mammalia > Chiroptera > Pteropodidae > Pteropus > Pteropus alecto. The sequence goes on along the minus strand of NW_006442512.1, from coordinate 8,284,811 downwards.
TCAAGGCTCTATTTATTTTGTGAATTTACTCAAAGCTAATTACTGCAATTAATCATTCAAATTGTTTAAGCAAAGTATGGTGGAATTTTAATTGTCTTTTAAATGTCCTTGCTCAATTGAATAACTGCAGATAAATATTTTGGGTAGGAATTAAAGGAAGAAAGGATCTTTTAGATAAGTACAAATTTTGCTTTTTGAGTAAGCCCTTCCTTGAGAAGGGGGAAAAGAAATGGACTAAAATAATAATATCATCATTATTATTTTGCCATTCTTATCATTACAGCCTTGTCTTAAGCAAGGACAAAACATATTTTGCTCATAAATTATTAGAGTGCCTATATAATGTCATAAATAAAAATAAGCATTTTTATAATGTGGCTACATGTAAATGGTATTTGACAGAGCACCAGTTATTTAAACAGAAAAATATTAATCAGTACAACCTACTGGCCCTATAATGTTAAAAATTTGTAGGTATATTAAGCTCACCTTTTCTATCAAATTTAATAATATTGTTCACTATGAGAAATGAGAACGTGTCCAGGGTAAATTATATTTTTTATTAGTTTTTAAAGACTAGAACTAGAAATAGCAATAACATGAGCTGTAGCTAAAAAAGGTCTGTGCTAAATATAGTTCCTCTGAAGTTCTTTTGAAAATAGTACATCTTTAATATGTATGGAAGCGATCATGTGACAGTGAAAACTGGATGGAAATAAGGAGACTATCTGAAACTAAAAATCTTTCTTTACTTTTCTTGCTTTCCTTATTTTCTGTCTTAAAAGCTGTGGTGTTTCTCCTTTCTCCTTTTTCTTGCCCATCTGCTGACCTAATTGTATCCTGATGCCCTGCATTCTTTTGATTATCCACTTTCTTTTGAAATTATAATATTTTCCCTCTCATATACTATTTACTCTCAGACAGAAAACTGTTTACGTCATGTCTAAACTTAGAATACTTTTCTTAATCCTAATTACTCTTCAAACTATTTGTAATATATGTCTTAACAAAATAGTGAAACACCAGTTACCTCTCTTGTTGCATCATACACTCATTCACTTGGACGATTCACATACTGTTTTTCACCAGTGCTATTCTGGCATTGAAGTCTCAAAGGTTAGCAATGACCTCTTAACCAATTAATACAATAATATTTTCCATTTCTTCTCCATTTTTATATCAGATATACTTGGCACTTCATATCACTTTATATTATAGAGTCTTTCTTCTTGAAAATCTCTTTTCTACTGGTTCTATGACTGGTAAAATATGAGATAATATTTAAGAAAATAAATAAATCAGTTAGCTCATTTACATTTCAATGGTCATCACTTGTCCCCTAGTTCATTTGAATTCTATCATTCAAATAGTAGTTGTAAAGTCAGCATTTGTTGAGAAGAAAAGGATTTTGGTAAATTATTTTGCCATAGTTGCAGACCATGGAGTTTTCTTTAATCTTCTACCTTCCATTTTGCTACCTACATTTGGGGACATGAGATCCTTGTTTATTTATTTTTGTTTGTTTTCTTTCTGGAAACATGAAACCTTGTGAATAGATCCATGCATATTTCAATTTAAAATAATAGTGAAATCATTTAAATACATTATTTCATTTTAACATTAAAGAACAAGAAGATAACCAAGATATATTGAGTGACCACATGAAAATTGTTTCTATTCACTAGGAATTTATATAAATTATCTTAACCAGCTTATTTTACCACGTAAGAAGTTGAAGAGTCAATACCATTGATGAGATCGACTAAACATTCCCCTCAGCATGACTAAATGTTAGACAAGTGTCTTCGTAATTTCCTTTTTTATAGCATTTACTTTTAGAAAAACTTGCACTTGTAAATTCTTTCTCTGCTCCTTAGAAATGCAAATCTTTTATAAGCCTGAATATCTTGAGAACTGTCTTTCTCAAGGATGGGAGAAAGTAATCATTGAAGGAGATGTGAGTCTATCTTCCAGTCACTATAGGAGGGTGGAGCCTAATTCCGAAAAGTATAAAGACCTCTTAGTAAGCACAGGTGGCTTAATTACACTGACCAACCATTTTCCTAATATTTTCCAGTAGTTTACCATTAACTCACCCCCCCCCATTTTAAAATCCTCTTGCCTTTTAATTTAGCAGAGTTGCATTTAATCTCTCCCTTCTGTTGCAATAGTCTTGACCCATGCTGCAAGTCTTGAATCTCCTTTGCTGCTTTGTAACATGTCTGGTGTAATTTTTCTTTCACACCATCAAATTTAGTCTTGTGCATTATTGAAATAGATGAAAGTAGGATTAATCCAGGAAATTCACTGCTACCAAACTTCAAACACCAAAGGAAATAATGCTTATGGTTACAACACAACACACACAATAGTATATTTGCTCAAAGTTGAAATGTCACATGAGTACGAGTGTATTTGAGAGTTAAAGAGGTTAATTTAATCCCTTTATAAAGATATGCTTTCTCTAAGATGGTAAACACTACCTAATCTTTAATGCCTTGTAGGTCTAGAGTTTCTGATAATAGACCACAGGACAAGGATCTGGATTTGCGGGTTACCAACAGATGACAGGACTGCTAAAATGAGGTGTGGAAAGACTGACTCTAAAACGAAATAATTTTAATATATATGTTATAAGGAGAAATGTAATATTCCTTTTTAAAAAGTATATCCTACCTTGCTCTAGGATTCTTTAGAGCAGATTTTAGAAATATATATTATAGTTTCTTCATTCTTTTTAATAAAAAAAATGTGGCAAATAAGCAAATAAAATAAGGTCAAAATGATGGTGGTATAGAAGTGTTTTTATATTCTGTACTATTGGTAGTTGGGCCATAAAGTGACACTGATTTTTACAGGAACAAAGGCAAAGAGGGAATTATTTCATATTTCACAGTATGTGTGAGTTAAAAATACTCTAACTACTCAAACAAACAAAAAATACAATAGCTATTCCTGGTTCAGGGATGTGAGCGGAAATTTTCTTCTGAACTTGTGTAAATGAGTCACACAATGAGCAACGTTTTTAACCACATCCAATGGTAATCATAACAATGTAATTCACAAGACTAGTTGTTAATCTGAGTTAGTGAGTTAGTTACAGCAATTTTATATAGGGACCAGAAGAGTATTGTCCAAATGTGCAGGCGTTCAGACTCAATTCAAAGATAAATCCAAAGATAGTGTCTTGGTAAGTATTGAACGGGAGGAAATACAAGTTTATATTCTATGAGAATGATCCAAGGAGGTTGTTATCAGTGGTTCTGGTGGTGGCAATGTGCGTTATATTTCAGTTATGTAAAAATATATACTTTAAGTGTCAACTTAAAGTAACAATCACATACTCTTAGAAAGGAGAAAAGCCAAAGTAGAATCCAGGCTCTATAAAGAGGTAAAGAGAGGAATACTTGTGGACAGGGATAAGATAGGGAGGTCTAAGTGGTACCAATGTCCAGTGAAAATACAACTTTAAAAATAAAAAGAAAATGTTGATCACTTTAAGTAAAGAGATGGTTTTACAATACATCCCATGTTACATCAACTGTTCACATTGCTTAGAAAGTTGTTGGATATAAACCAGTTCGGTATTAGGATATATTTTCCGGAAACAATGACTTTTGTTTTGAGAGAGTTGATCTGAACTATTTCTTAAAAGAAATATTAGATGATAAAGCCAGTAACCCATTAAAGTTTTTGTAACATTTGAAAATAAAACCAAGACATTTACAGTTTAGAGCAGTAGTTTTCTAAGTGTGGAGTCTGGACCACCACCAACAAATAACCTGGGGACCTGTAAAAAATGCAAATTCATGGGTACCACCTCACTAAAGCTACAATTTCTTGGAGTAGGACCCAGCCATCTGCATTTTAACAAACTCACTTGGTGATTTTGATGTACTTTCATGTATGAGAACCACTGTCTCAAAAAACAGTTTTCCATCTATCCTCTAGAAATGCAAAGCCAGAAGAGCATGAACCTTATCCAGAAGGATTATTAAATTATTAAAGAACATGTTAAAAAGTGGCTACAACATATCTATTTACAAGACCCTCAAAAAACTGTTTATCATATTATAACACTTGAAATATTAAGAAATAGCTTTATAAATATAAATAATAAAATGGTCTAAATTGACCTCACACAGCTTAATATGTAACTACTTTCTTTCAACATAACCAAAGCCTGAGGAAATTTCCACAAAAACACTTGTTATTTCTAGATTTCTTCACAAAATGGTAAAGACTAAGAATGGCCAATATTAAGTACCTTAAGGTAATTCTTTTTTACATAAGAAATTCTAACTCTCAAGGTATTAAGAATATAGCCAGCCCTCATTTAGGGAAAATCTAAAACAAATTAATATGTTCATAATTTGGGATTGAAAGATTCAGAGTCTATCAACTTTCTTTTGAGAGTCAATGAATTCCTGAGGAGACAATATAACAGTGAAAAGTAAGTATTCTGGGGTCAGATTATCTGGGTTCTAATATAATTCCATCCCTTATTAGCTGTGTAACCTTGTACAATTTACTCAGTCTCCCAAACCTGTAAAATGAAGACAATAATAAAATTAACCCATGAAACTCTGAGTATGTTGATGCCAACACAGAGCAAGCAAAAAAATAGATGCCAGCTGTTTTCTATTCATTGTTTCCCTGAGAGCTGACAACATATCACCCA